>NC_033642.1:9273079-9291716 GCF_001540865.1 Ananas comosus | reverse complement strand
TTTTTTCAGTCGAGGAGAGGGCGCCCACGGACCCCTACACCTGGAAACTACCTGGGCTTGAAGAATCCTCGAGACAGTGAGTTGTTTTTCTTTTTTCCTTCAGTCCAGCCTGATAATCGCTGACGATTTAGGTGCAAATTTGCCCTAGCTTCTAGTGAAACTTCTCTACACGAGAGAGCGGTAGCTAGGCATTTTGCAAACAGTTAGGAACTTTTTCTTTGTTGTGAAAGCACAATGAGCTTTTGGGCCTTACATACAGATGGTCCAATTTGAAACCTCTGCTGCTACTGTACCAAATACTGTTTGATTCTAATGAAGAAGTTATTAGTGCTTCTTCCAGTTTCTTTCTAAGGCATAGTCAGGTAATGTGGTGGGTAAAAGCACCATTTTTAGGAACATGGAAGACCCAAAAAAAATTGAGAGCATGTACAATACTTCCTCTCTTATGGTTTAAAATTATAATTGCAACCGCCACCGGACTCATGCTTCTCCGGTGGCGGCTGCAACCTCAATTTTTATAGTGTAAAAGAACAGAAAATTGAAAGCATTTTAAAAATTTTAGGCCTTTTATGGTATAGAAATGGTGCTTTTAACCACTACATTACCAAACTATGCCTAAGAATAACACTTTTGTTTGAAACTCTACCCAAACAAAGCAGGCTGTACATGAACCTTCTTCTGGTTTTTCCCCCCATGTGCCTTCATTTGTTCTTCATGTATATTTTTTGGTCGACTTCACTCATCTACCTCCTTTTTCTTTTGGGAGGTTACCGCTATGGCGGAAGATATCGTGGAGGCTATGGTCGCGATGATTTTGGCGGTGGCTACCGTAGATCTCCAAGGCGCTCACCCTATCGTGGCGGCCGTGACTATTCCCCTCCGCCTCGCAGATCACCCTACAGTAGCAGGTCACGAAGGGAAAGGTCAAGATCTTTACCGTATTCTCCATACAGAAGTCCGGATAGAGGCTACGTCCGTCGGACAAATGGCTACGCCAGGTAAACGTTGTCTATTTGGTCTTTTGAATCAGGACATCGAGACATGAGTTAGTTTCTAACTGTAAGAACTGATGTTTGACTCTATGCTGATTTCTACTGCATGTGTTAAACTGCTTAGTGCTGGACCTAGTTTTGTAGCTTTTATTTGGTGTGTAATGCTTGAAAACATAGGATCCTCTCGTTTTATTTAAGAGAATGAGAGGAGCTGGTTCTGTTGCATCTTATTTCATTTTTTTTCTGCTTGTGGCACTTTGGGGTTATTTGCCCTATTTGTATTTGGAATGAAAGCATGTTCTTCTTATTGTGATTTATGCTCGCGATCCCTGGAGCGGGAAAGTTTAAAATGATGTGAGTGGAGTGAGTATCATGATATGCCATCTGTTTGGGTTTTACTGTATGGTATGGTGTTATTTGATATATTGATGTTTTGAGCAGTGTTGTTAGCAAGTGCACTATCAAAGATATCCTCCGAAGCATCAATTGGATCTTCTATTATCAATCTTTTTTTGTGCTTTATGCTGCGGTACTAGATTTTTTTTTTTTCCTTTTAAATGATGCCTTAATAGGGCCTGCTGCTGATGAAGCACGAGCAAAAGTGCATCAAATTAGGCCAAGTGTTTTCTTGTCGACGATCATGTATTCATGTATTCAGTAATTGCAAACCCAGGTACCTCTCATTATAGTTTTCGACTATTAACATTCCTCATTAATCTAAAATAAGATAAGAGTGGTCATTACCTTTCTTTTTCGTTAAATCAAACAATGCAAACAATGCTACAACTCGGATATTTATCTATATTTTTGTTGAGTTTCATCTCTTTGCATGACATGTTAGTATGTTACTACTATGAATGGTAAATGAGAAATGGTGTTGATCATTTTCTGTGCTTCCCGTTGCAATGGCAAGTACTGTGGCAGAACCGTTCATTGGACCTAACAATGCAGAGTTTCCTCAAGTATGAAATTAAAAATAATTTGTGAACTATATGTTTTCCTGTTAAAACTTCTTATTTATTTTGCTTTTACCTTGTTTAATCGGAAGAGCTGGCATTGATTTTTTTTACTGTTGTTTCAATTTTTTAGCGAAGGATACTACTAATGTTGTTGATATTTATTAATGGGTTGTAGGTGGAATTATTAATTCAAATTAAGTCCCTAATTCATCCTACGAAATTTACTTGTATCAAAACAAAATTTCTTGTAGCAGAACTTAGAAAAGTCGGTGGGGTGTTAGCAATAGGAAGTGTTTACGGGTCTCTTTTATGATGCCCTGTTGTTTAGGGGCTCAGTTTCTATGTTTTTCATTCGAATGAATCATGAATTTTTTTTTTTTTTTTACATTAATAATATCGTGATTTAGCACATTTTTATTAGATAAAAATATATGAAACTTATTTAAACTATGAACCATTTAAATTTGACTATTTAATCTTTTAAAATTTTAATTTTATTACTCAATCTTTCAATTTGTTTGATTTGAATTAGTCAATAATATTTTGATCTTAAAATTTAAACTAATTATCTATTTTAATAAACTTATAGTTGTGAAAATTTTATGATATGTCCTAATTAAATGTGTAGAAATAAACAAAACATTTAAAATTTGAAGTTAATGTGTTATTAATCGACTCAAATCAAAAAAATTGAAAGATTGGATAATAAATTTAAATTTTCAAAAGATTGAGCAGTTAGATTCAAATAGACCATAATTCAGGCAAATTATATATTTTTCCCTTCTTATTGAGAAATATCGACAAAGCCAGTACTTCGCCTTTGCTTCTGTGGGACAAGCCCAGCATTTAAAGCATTTTATGGCTTTAAACTGAGAATATATATGATCTGACAATTTTGGATCTTTTGTTACTAATTCCTGAATTACAATTAAGTCAGTTCGGTATTTTAAAATATCTTTTCTAAGCATTAGCAAAAAAAAAAAGAAGTTAATATTTAATATTTAATAAAATTATCGAGTAGAATAAAACTTTTAATTGATTAATCAAATTAATCGAAGTAAAAAACGAAAATTAAAAATAAAAATAAAAATTGAAAGGGATGTCGCTAGAATTGCAGCTTCCCGTTGAAGTCGGCGCGCAGGAGCTGCTTCGCCACCGACTCTCCGACATGAAGTCGGCGAATCGTGGTTTCCCGCCACCGAGTTCTTCGAACGGCGACCTGGAGTTTAATTTTCCTCCGCTTATTGGGCGGTCCACAAATGACGTGGTGCACAGGGTCCACAAAAGATTCTGTCTACGGCCTTTTGCCTTTGCTTTCACTTGAGGTTTGGCCCTGTTTATATTGATTCGTTTGTTTGCTTGAAACTGGTTTTTAGATTAAAAATAATTTTTGATTAAACACAAGGTAAAAATTATTATCTTTTTATTGCTAAATTGATAGAAAGTCAAACAATTTGAGACGAACAGATATTTTTTTATTTAAAAAATTTATAGTAATAAATAAGATGATAAAAAAAGTACTATTATTTTTTGTTTTTTCAGTAAATTATTTTTTTATTAGTTAGACAAAATTAACTATAATATTTTAAAAAATAAAATAAAATAAAATATAAGAATAAAAACCAGCATTCCCTTTAGCTTTTCTCTCTTATATATTAAAAAATGTTAAAGGTCCCCATGTGATTTAACACTTTTTCACTTTAGTATCTTATACTATAAATTAAAATATATTATTTTAGTATCTATAATTTTATTTTATTTTATTTTTTCTGTCAGATCCTCCGTTAATTTCTCCCTTGAAGTGTGTAGAAGAAACTTTAAATACCTACTCCTGTGAATTGTGGTTTACTCATTTTTTTACTTTACTATCAGGTAGTTTTAACCAAGAATTTAATTTCCATGGTATGGAGTCATTCCGAAAGCTTATTAGCATAGTAAGAATGTAAGATGCATGTCAGATCGTGTCAATGTGTGCCGATCATAAAAAATATATATGTGCTGACACATAATGATATAAAACATTAATTTTTTTAGTAATAAAATATTCTAATTATTTATTATGCATCTTTATCAAATCTTTTAAACTTTATTTAGAAAAAAACTTACTAGTTTAAAAAATAAAGAATTTTGAATTGTACCATCGACACAGGAGTTATATTGTGCCGATATCTTATTAGCACGATATGACACGATGGATATGATACGTATCGATAGGCTATTAAATTTTAATTTTAACTTCATAAAGTAGTAACCGACCGTCCCTAGAGTAAGTGGCAAAGGATTTGGTGATTGATACTCGAGACCCAAGTTCATAGCGTGCTACATATCTCTCTCTCAAAAGAAANTGTTTTCTCGTCGACGATCATGTATTCGGTAATTGCAAACCCAGGTACCTCTCATTATAGTTTTCGACTATTAACATTCCTCATTATTCTAAAATAAGATAAAGAGTGGTCATTACCTTTCTTTTTTGTTAAATCAAACAATGCTACAACTCGGATATTTATCTATATTTATCTATATTTTTGTTTAGTTTCATCTCCACTTTGCATGACATGTTAGTATGTTACTACTATGAATGGTAAATGAGAAATGGTGTTGATCTTTTTCTGTGCTTCCCGTTGCAATGGCAAGTACTGTGGCAGAACCGTTCATTGGATCTAAAAATGCAGTGTGTCCTCAAGTATGAAATTAAAAATAATTTGTGAACTATATGTTTTCCTGTTAAAACTTCTTAATTATTTTGATTTTACCTTGTTTAATCGGAAGAGCTGGCATTAATTTTTTTACGGTTATTTCAATTTTTTAGCCAAGGATACTACTAATGTTGTTGATATTTATTAATGGGTAGTAGGTGGAATTATTAATTCAAATTAAGTCCCTAATTCATCCTACGAAATTTACTTGTATCAAAACAAAATTTCTTGTAGCAAAACTTAGAAAAGTCGGTGGGGTGTTAGTAATAGGAATTGTTTACGGGTCTCATTTATGGTGCCCTGTTGTTTAGGGGCTGTGTGTCTATGTTTTTCATTCGAATGAATCATGATTTTTTTTGGAAAAACTTCAAAAACCCCTCCTATGATTTCGCACTTTCTCACATTAGTATCTTATAGTTTAAAGTGTGTCAATTTGTTTCCTTGTGATTTCGTTTTTCTCTTTTTAGTATCAATTTTATTATTATTTTTTCTTAAATTAGTGATAAAATTAAAATTAAAGGATACTAAAATAAATATTCGATAAATCTAAGTGGGTATTTGAAATTTTTTGTATATAATTTAATAAAATATTAAGAAAAAAGCTGTCAAAAAGATAAAAACAAAATCATAGGGGGGCAAATTGATACACTTTAAACCACAGGATACTAAAGTGAGAAAGTGCGAAACCACGGGGGGATTTTTGAAGTTTTCCCTTTGTTTTTACATTAATAATATGTTGATTTAGCACATTTTTATTAGATAAAAATATATGAAACTTATTTAAACTATGAACCATTTAAATTTGATTATTTAATCTTTCAAAATTTTGATTTTATTACTCAATCTTTTAATTTGTTTGATTTGAATTAGTCAATAATATTTTGATCTTAAAATTTAAACTAATTATCTATTTTAATGAACTTATAGTTGTGAAAATTTTATGATATATTCTAATTAAATGTGTAGAAATAAACAATACATTCAAAATTTGAAGTTAATATATTGTTAATTAACTCAAATCAAAAAAATTGAAAGATTGGATAATATATTTAAAATTTCAAAAGATTGAGCAGTTGGATTCAAATGGATCGTAATTTAGGCAAATTATATATTTTTTCCTTCTTATTGAGAAAAATATCAACAAGTCCAGTACTTCGCCTTTGCTTCTGTGGGACAAGCCCAGCATTTAAAGCATTTTATGGCTTTAAACTGAGAATAAATATGATCTGACAATTTTGGATCTTTTGTTACTACTTCCTGAATTACAATTCAGTTCGGTATTTTGAAATATCTTTTCTAAGCATTAGCAAAAAAAAAAAGTTAATATTTAATATTTAATAAAATTATCGAGTAGAATAAAACTTTTAATTGATTAATCAAATTAATCGTAGTAAAAACTAAAACTAAAACTAAAAATAAAAATAAAAATTGAAAGGGATGTCACTAGAATTGCAGCTTCCCGTTGAAGTCGGCGCGCAGGAGCTGCTCCGTCACCGACTCTCCAACATGAAGTCGGCGAATCGTGGTTTCCCGCCACCGAGTTCTTCGAACGGCGACCTGTAGTTTAATTTTTCTCCGCTTATTGGGCGGTCTACAAATGACGTGGTGCACAAGGTCCACCAAATATCCTGTCCACGGCCTTTTGCCTTTGCTTTCACTCTAGGTTTGGCCCTGTTTCTATTGATTCGTTTGTTTGCTTGAAACTGGTTTTTAGATTAAAAATAATCCTTGATTAAACATAAGGTAAAAATTAATTTTTTTTATTGCTAAATTGATAGAAAGTCAACCATTTAAGACGTACAGATTTTTTTTATTTATTTTATTAAAAAAATTTATACTAATAAATAAGATGATAAAAAAAAATACTATTGTTTTTTGTTTTTCAGTAAATTATTTTTTTTATTAGTTACACAAAATTAATTATAATATTTTAAAAAATAAAATAAAATATAAGAATAAGAACGAGCATTCCCTTTAGCATTTCTCTCTTGTATATAAAAAATTTTAAAGAACTGCATGTTATTTAACACATTTTCACTTTAATATCTCATAATTTAAAGTGTATTAGTTTAGTATCTATAATTTTGTTTGTCNTATTGCAAGGATTTAAGTGCCGTGGCACGGGGTCGTGCCGGAAACTTGCCGGCACGGTACGACACGGTGCGTGCCGAGTTGTGCCGATGTGTGCTGGTCAAAAAAATTCTTTTGTGCCGACACATAATAATATAAAATATTTATTTTTTTTAGCAACAAAATATTTAAATTATTTGTTATACATCTTTATCAAATCTTTTAAATTTTATTAAGAAAATTACTTACTAATGTAAGAAATAAAATTTTAAGTTATATCATCGGTATAGAAATTATATCGTGCTGATATCTTATTGTCACGATATGATGCGATAGATACGGTACGTTTAACTTCATAAAGTAGCACACTTCAAATCATTAAGTACTAAAGTAATATAGTGGAAACTTATGGGCGGGTATTTGCAGTTTTCCCTCTATATATATCGGGGCTCCATAACCCATATGCGACGCGCCCGGAGAAAAGGACGATGACTAAACTAAAGTAATTCAATCAGAAATATGGGCCCATTGGGCCCACTTAGCCTGGTATTTAGGGCCATTACCATATGCTGCGGCCCATTTTGTAACGAAACTTACACTACTAATAATTAAACAATATAGGGCCTAAAATTAAACAATATAGGGCTTCTTAGGCCCAAATAGCCCAACACTAAGACCCAATATTGTACGAGGGCTTTTTACTTCATCGAGATCCCTCAACTCTCTATCTTTTGATTTCAGTAGTTCACAGTTTCACACATTAAGTTAATTCGACATTTTACCAAGTTCAACACTAATTCTATCACAAGTAGGGGTGTCAACGAGCCGAACACGAGCGAGTTGGCTCGTTAAAGTAACCCGTCGAAAAATTCAGCTCGTGTTTGGCTCATTTATTAAACAAACCGAAAAGTTCAACTCGTGTTCGGCCCGTTTACTAAACTAGCGAGCCAATCTTGAGCTCATTTCAAGTAAAAGACGAGCCGACTCACGAACAACGAACTAGATTACCATCCCTAGTGACAAATCAGTCTATTACTTTCTACAAAAAAAAGTTAGTAGAGGGTGTTAGCATAACACAGGTTCGGTGAAGTTATACCAAATATAATTAGGATTATCATAAGGTGTGGTCCACACTAGACAAATGCATGCCATCTTAAGATCTGGATAAGCTACTTAAAGTGTTTAATCCACATTCCAGTACACACACACAGACACACAAAATTAGCTAGCGATGAGTGAACTCAACTGTAATGAGAACGTGACATTGTCTTCGTGCATGCAGTGTAAGAACACCTAATGCGTACACTGAAGCGGCTAAAAACGCTAAAAAAGAGGGGCAATGAGTTGCGTGCAAAGTCCAAATCCAACACAAAAAGGAGCTGCTGTAGGCTGTAGCTACACGTCCAATCCTTCCAACGAAACATGTTTGTTCAACGTCACGCTTTGTACTGCTCCTTTCTTTTTTTCCCTGCACTTTTCAAAAGAGCCCTGTCGTATGCAGGCTTAAATTATTGGTTATGTGTTCCCCAATCCTAATCTGAAAGAGCAATTAAAATTTTAAAAAAAAATTACAAAAATTTTATAAATGTTTATTTTGTTTACTTATTCTTCTAAGTTTTAAAATTTTATATATTGTTATTTTAGAATTTTAAAATATTTAAAGAGTGTTATGTTGTTAAAGAAGAGGGAGAAAATAACCAAATTATTTTTACTCATTTTATAAGAAAAAATATTTTTTTAATAAATTATACATAAAAAAGATGGAATAGTGACAGAACTAATATGGATGGGGAGGCCAAATGCATTGTCTTGAAAATTTGAGTGAGTAAAATATAAATTTTTGAAAATCAAGGAAAAAAATAAAAAAAATAAATATTTATCTGTATTTTAGCCAAAAGGTACATTATGTTCATCTAAGAATTTTTATCTCTTAATTAGTCATATCATTTTTTTTCCTTTTTTGGATTTCTTTTATGAAATCGTAAGATTTAATAGGTGTAAGATTTACGCCTAATTAACAGTGTATATATGTAACATTTTTCAATTATGAATATTTGTGATGTTTATTTTTATTTCTGATTTCAATACTAATAACCATAATCATAATATTATATTATGATACTTATATAATTCAATATGCTATATTATATTTCATGCAGATAAAAATAAATGGTATTGTGAGTTCCATATCCATTTAGCTAAGTTAAAAACTTTTCAATTTAATTTATTTACATGTTAGAGTGAATAGATATAGTACTTTACCCTTCTCGTTGTCTAAAAAAAATTTGTACGTGTATATTTCTAAGGCAATATAATTGAGACTAAATCTAGTTCCCAGGCGAGAAAATGTTGGTACGTGTTGTTCGCTATTTATTATTAAAATAAAATAGGTTAAACATTTTGTTTAATAAATTGAGTTGGGCGAATCTAATAAATTGAATGGAGGTGCGTCGTAGCTGAGCTTTTAAGTGCGATGAGTGCGCTCTTCTTATAAGTATGTGTTTTTGGGATAGTTTGTTGGCGCTTGCGATCCACACATGTGACCTACAAATATCTTAGAAAAAAGTTTAAACATGTTTGGAAACAAAAATTTACAAATACTTACATAACAAGTCATTAATTATGACCAACAATAACTTCTCATTAATGTTGCAATGAATGCTTAATTAGCACCATCCGTATGTACGCTGCTGCTCTGTACAGGACATTTGCATTTGAAATTTGAAATTAGTAGGGTAAAAAAATTTATCTGAATTATGAATGATTTTGAATCCACTGTTTAATATTTCAAAATTTTAAAATTTTAATGTTATTGTCCAACTTTCAATCTGTTTTGAGTTGAGTCAATTAATGATAATTTAACTTTAAAATTTGAATAAGTTGCTTATTATTACAAGGTTGGTTAGTATATTCACATAATTTTAGCAACTATAAATTTATTAAAGTAAGAAATTAACTTAAATTTTAAAGTTAAAATATCATATCGAATAATAAATTTAAAATAGTTCATAGTTCGAATAAATTTTATACGTTCTTATCTATTAATTGTCTTTGACAGTACAAATGTTTCAAAAATGCTTTTATTTTTTGTACGTAAGTTACATGCAACTAAGATTTAGATCTTATTTTTGATACTCATTGACTACTTTTTATTTGTTTTTTAAATAAGTTTACGAAGAAATAACAATTGTACCATGGATTTTTTTTATTTCCTGAGTAAATTTTAAAATGATGCTTTTGATTTTGATACCTAAAAAACTCGCATCAATATTTTCACCATGCGAAATCCCGATTTTTTTAAAAAAAATTTGTGAAATAATTTTTAGTTTGCAAATTAGTAAGATTTTAATTTGAGATCTATTGGGAAGATAAAAGTGATTGACAAAATAAGACGAGTTTAAAGTGGAAAATAATTGTTGACTTAAATGGACCAGCAACTTGCCCTGTGGCGGAAGGTCATGTTGGGCCGAGTCATATTCGAAATGGCATGAGGCTGGGCGAGCCGAGTAATATTCGAAGTGGCGTGAGGCTGGACGGGCCGAGTCGCAATCGAGATCCGTGGACGCGGTATCTAATACGCTTTAAGTGAATTGGTTGCGTATTTCTAATAGCTCGAATTTTTGAAATTAATAGTTAGCGCCAACGATCCGACAACAACTACAGAGGATGCCATGGTCAATTGAACTTTATGTAAAATTTAACCTCTTGAACAAAGTCACTCAATTGTACCACTGCAATCTATCCATTGCAAAGTATGTTTTTTTTGGCCTGATAATTGGGAATTGGTAATTTCTAAACCTAATTTTGATATTATCAAAATAAAAAAAAAGTCTAAATCCTAGCTAGATATAATACACAAACTTTGATAAAATCAAATTTAATTCTAAAAATATTAAATTTTTTAATAATTTTAATCCAAAGAAGAGAATAGATAGCCAAAAAGTAAGAAAAGCCTGACAAAGCCAACCAAGGATTGGAACAATCTTCAATCTAATAAAGAAGCAAACAACAGTAGCTGTGCTCATTAATTGCTTTAACAACAACCAAAGCTTCCCAACTATTTTAAGGAAAAAGAAAAATGCTTGGTGTACCCCCAAATTGCCCCCCATTCCAATGAGGACAGTAAGATAAATTCATTGGATATTGTTGTCTATCTACTTATCCGTGAGTTTTACTGTCTTTTATGTACTCTGTTGACGTGTCGGCATTCTGATTATTCTTTAAGCATCCGTTTGGTTCGGATATAAGTAAGAACTAGCTATTATAATGATAAGTACAAGTATGGGGATAAGAAAAATAGTGTTTGGATGAAAATTAGATTGTTCCCGGGAATAAGAATAACTTTAAATAGTTTTATATAAAAAATGAAGGTGTTGGTGGGGATAACTGAGAACTACTATTCTCGGATAAAAAATTAGCATTTGAGTATAAAGAGGGGGATAAGGGCCTATTCCTATCCCTATCCCCTAACCAAACACTGAGCATCCGTTTGGTTCGGAGGGGTGGAATAACCCCTTAAGCCCGAAGTTATTTCTAAACACTCAATATGGGAGGCTCCACCCTACCCCACCCCACCACACCTTGCTATTCCAACCAAACAAAATACTATTTTATCCATTATCCTTCTTATCCCACCTATTCCAATCAAATATTATTTTATCTATATCTGGACTAAACTCAATTCTCAACCAAACATAAAATTACTCTAATCCTATCTTAACCCTGAACTTAACTGTATTCCTGAAATAACAAGTTTTTACTTAACCCCGAACCAAACGGTAGTAAAATATATTTTTATATTTATTCTTGAAAAATAATGCCACTATTAATTTTTCAAATTCGTTTGATATATTCTAGCTGCCAAATCTCGGCCATAACAGTAACTTATAAAAATTTTAAGAAATTTATTTGGTCCTACTTATACTACTATATTCATTTACAATTTTGCATAAGAATATTAATAAATTTATAGTTGTAGTTATAATAAGAAGTTAAAGGTTAATCTAGTTCTAAAAGTAAATGTTTTAATTTGGTACATGGGATTATGCTGAACTCAGAAGCAATTAAAAAAAAAATTAAAATTAATTTTCTTATATCCTACAATATAACTAGACAAATTGAAATTTTGTTATTTTTGACAGAAAAAAGGGTAAACAATCCGTTCGTTTATTTTTAAAAAATAAAGTCAAATAAAAATATAAAATAATTAAATTTTAAATTTAAAAATTTTAAGGTTAAATTACAGAAAACCCTCCTATGAATATTCCTTTTTTCACTTTTTCTTTCTAACTTTCAAAAATTTATATTTTGCCTATTAAAATTTCAGAAATTTATTTTCAAGGACTACGGTATTAATGGATAGGGCAAAATGACCAAATTACTCTGACTTCTCCTATAAGAAAAAATAATAAAATTTTAATATATTTCTGTCATTTTGAAAGATATATTTTCGATATAAAATATAAAAAATAAACGGAATAGTGATGAAACTCTAATGGAGGAGGCCTAAATGTAACAACTTAAAATTTTAAGAAAGTAAAATATAATTTTTTAAAAAATCTAAAAAAATAAAAAATAAATATTTACAAATTTTTTTTTTGTAATTTAGTCAAATTTTAATATTAATTATTATGAGAGTTCTCAGTCAACTGAGTTGGGTACAAACAGTTGGTAAATTAACTATTTTTTTTAAGGAAAAATTTCAAAAAATCCTTTCTGTGGTTTCGTACTTTTTTATTTTAGTACCCTTACGGTTTAAAGTGTATCAAATTAGTACTCTGTGGTTTCGCACTTTCTCACTTTAGTACCCTGTGGTTTAAAGTGTATCAAGTTAGTACCATGTGATTTTTAAACTACAGGATACTAAAGTGATAAAGTACGAAACCACATGGTACTAACTTGATACACTTTAAATCACAGGGTACTAAAATAAAAAAGTGCAAAATCATGCGGTACTAACTTGATAAAATTTAAATCACAGGATACTAAAATGAGAAAAAATATATTTGAAGTTTTTTTTTTTTTTTAAGTAGGGGGACAAATAGGTGTGCCCTTTGGGATCTCCCTCCCATGGGAGAGCTTGTACTTGACCTCCTTAAAAGAGAGACACATGGCCACATGGGGAAGAGAACATGAGAGCAACGCTTCAATCACTTTCTCACACTTCTCCCTCTCTCTCTCTCTCCCCCTTTTTGTTCCCTTCCCCCAACTCTCCTCCTCGTCTCTCTCTCATCTCTCTGCACACTTCTCCTCTCGACCACCATAAAAATCCCTTCTTTAATCTCACGTACGTACGCACACTCCCCTCCTATGCACATTTCGCACCCCAAGCTCTCTTTTTTTTTAATCCCTTCTCCCGAACCCATTCCCCCACCATAAACACAAGCGAAATCCAGTAGCAATCGTACCACCACCCATTAATTCCCCTCGCCCATCAAGTTGGTTGAGTGCGTCCTCTTCTTCCTCCTCCGCCGCATCTTTTCCCCCAATTTTTCTGCTTTAATTGCACGGCATTTGCTCGAATTATTGCCTAGATCTCGTAGGAAGTTGATATGTAGAGGAAAGGCGCCTCCTTTTATCTTCAAAGCCCTAGTTTTTTGGTAGCCGAAGGTGGTGGGAGGATGGAGGGGAGGATGAGGAGATACGGGGCGCGATCGAGCCCCGAACGGACTAGGGTTTGGGTGGAGCCGCAGCCGCCGCCGCCGATGGCGATGGCGATGCCGAAGCAGCATTCGCAGTCGCCGCAGCCGAAGAAGGTCCCTGTTGTGTATTACCTCTGCCGCAATCGCCATCTCGAGCACCCGCACTTCATGGAGGTCCCATTGTCCTCCTCCTCCGAGGCCCTATACTTGAGAGGTAGTTGGTTTGTAGTGTAAAGGTGGGGACTTTGATTTGTTTTGCTTTGGGCTTTTGATTTGGGTTCTGTGTTGTTTTGGTTGCAGATGTGATTATTCGGCTCAATGCGCTGAGAGGGAAGGGCATGGCGGCGATGTACTCGTGGTCTTGTAAGAGGTAATTGGGAGGAAGATCATGGTTAAAACCCTAATTTTGTGCATTAACTGGTGGTGAATTTGGTTCATGGGATCAATTGTGCAGGAGCTATAAGAATGGATTTGTGTGGCACGATTTGTCGGAGGACGATTTGGTTCACCCCGCGCAGGGCAATGAGTACATTCTCAAAGGTTCCGAATTGTTGGATCGATCCCCGCCAGGTACTCGACGAATTGCCTCGATTTTGTCATGTCTACTAATTCCTCATTTTGAAGAGGAAACCGAGAAGAACACTTTAATATTTCTCTACTTAGATCTCTCTCTTTCCCGGCGGTACCTAAACTATCGCTTTTATAGGAAACTGCTTAGAAATAGACTTAACACCCCAATTCCACCCCAATTCTATGTGCACGATATACATGAACTAAGAGTCGAAGAGATGGGGATGTGACCTATTGAAATGTGATGAGGGTATCAAACTTTTGAGCGTAGGCATTGCACCCGCGTCCTCGCAGAACGGTGAGGGTTTAGGACAAATGGCATATGAATAGCCTTAAAATTTCCTTTCCATTTTCTTTTGTAGATCGACAACACCATGGCGCAAGCAACACCAAGATCGAGAATTCAAAACAACCGCAACAGGAATCCCCAACTTCATGTAGAAACCAAGAAGTTTGCTCTTCTTCTTCCTCCCCCACAATTTTAGTTGAGGGAACAAAACTTCCCCCACCATCACCATTGCCACCGCCGCCTCCTACTCCACCATCACCACCTCCTTCCACTCTTCGAGAAGATGAGCCATGCCACACTCCTCGCTCCGGTTCTTCTGGAAACTTCTCTCCCGAACCCAAAGGAAGAACTGCCCCCTCATCAAGAACAAGCTCCCTCAGTCCGACAGAGTACAGAATCTACAAGCCAGTCGGTGCTCAAGATGCCTCCACTCAAACAGACGATCGAAAAGGGAAGAACCCTGTTCAAGCGGAAACTCGCACCACCGGAGTTTCCACAGATGATGGGCCGTTGGATTTCCAAGAAAGGGACCCTAAACGTACCCCAAGATCGAACGAACAGCCAGAGATGATCATTGAATCATCGCCGCCGCTAACGTCATCTAGTGTTTCTTCGGGTGGGAGAATAGATACTTTGGAATCTCTAATAAGAGCTGAAGCAAGCAAGAGGAATAGTTTTAGGATATTAGAAGAGGAGGAGGTTTATGTCCCTGTCGCGTCAAGGCTAAGGGCAACGAATTTGCTCATGCATTTGATTACATGTGGGTCGATATCTGTTAAGGATCACCGAAGTTTTGGGCTTGTTCCGACTTATAGGCCGAGGTTCACTCATATGAACTTCCCCTCTCCATTTTTTTCTACTTCGATGATGGTGGGAGATATGGATGGCTTCTCGGAGAAGCCAAGGATGATGGGAATGAGGCTTGAAGGGGCAGAATATTTTAGCGGGAGCTTGCTTGAGACTAAGAGGCACAAGGAGGGAGAGGCCGGGGTGCCTATTCTAAAGCGATCTTCGTCCTTTGACGAGGACAGGTAATTCTAAATTTCTGTATTTATGCTACAACTTAAGAGCCTCTCCTTTAGTTGGCTCTCCTTTGATTACATAAATTTTAACCAAACACATGGTACTTGAGTATGTTGCACCCTCCATACTAGTTGTAGATTTCATCATTTTTATCTCTTTCTCTTAAGCTATTACTTTCTAGTACTACTTTTCTAAGCTCTAGGTAACTGATAAGATTAACATTTTTATTCACGAGTAAAGCTGCATATATCTGCGATTCTCGTCCAATTAGTGATCTCTAGCTACCTGCTTTAGATCTCATATCAGTTGTAAAATATGCATAGACAAAATACTAGTAAGGAGACCAGTGAATGAGGCTTTTGTTGAAAGTGTCGACCGTGAGTACCATCCTCATATTTCAATATCAAACACTATCTTTATATGATGCCACCCTGGATATGCCATATACACGTGTTGCGTGGCGAGAGCTATAAACCCTTTTCAGACCGGTAATTACTGTATATATAGTCCCCTTCGACAATTTCTCTTGATGTATAGACTCGTACAATCCCCAGAGTTTTTGATTTGATCAATCCACATATGTCTTAACTGCAATAAATATGTTAAACATAATGCAGAACCTCCAAAATACCTGACTCTAAAGGAAACAAAGAAAACCTAGCGGACTCGTCAAGTGTCAAGTGTCTCCCTCGAGCAATGAAAATGGCATCATGCCGATCAGCAAGAAACGAAACGATTCGTTCACCTATCTCCGACGCGGGAAACTCCTCGGCCGTGCCAGAGTGCAGTGGCCAATCCTCCCCTCTCTGTTCATCGAAGGGCGGAAGTAAAAGAATAACCGATTCTTCCTCTGCGAAAGGTTCGTCGAGGAGGTTAGAGTCCTTCAAGGAGGAGAAGGAAAAGGTGATCAAGATCGAAGAAAGTTGAGTGTCATACCCATAGATGTTTTGGTAACCGCGGTTTTTGTTTTACTTTCCCGTATATGTTTTGATTGAGATTGCTTAATCTTACTATTGCAGGCTTGCTTCTGGTGCTCGGGTTATAATCAAATCCAGTTGCGACGAAAGCTATGATAGCTCAGAATCACTGTGAGGAGCCACTCTTTTACTTTCTTCTTTTTTCTTTTTCTTTTTCACCCCACCCCTGTATGTTGGTTTTCTTCACATAGCTGATCTTGAAGAAAAGTTGTTTTGCTATTGTCAAAAAGTGGCTGTAACTTGTGAGTGCCATTCAATTCTTTTATGAATTTACTTTCTTTCTAAATAGAGTCTTGTAAAGCTCTATGATTGTTTTGCTAGTTTTTTCTTAATTCCAGATTAATTAATTTCAAGGCCAGTTGACCCTTTTTGAGTACATTAGATCTAGTGAATGGTAATGGCATAAAATGAGCTTCATTAGTGATCTGGAGAAGAATGCTTTAAGATCCGTAAACAGTGTCAAATTGGCTATTAGCAATCAATCATTAAGGTAAACCCTATTATCAGATTCTTGCAGAATTTCGATCTTTTGTGCATGATCTATTTGGAGCCACTCTAATACCTAACAATATCCTCTACACAACCATATAAGCAAAAGTGGTGGTGGCCCTTCTTAATGTGGTCAATCAATGCCAACTAGTTTGATAGCTACATGTATTTATTATGGCCCCTTAATTTGGATGTTTTCATTGACGATATATTGAATGAGTTCGACAGTGTTTGTTTCGACACTAAAATCGTGAATCGTACAAAGATCGACCTTTCGGCTTCGGTATTTTGTAAGAAATTTGAAAAAGTCGATGTCGGGAAGAAGTTTGGGCTAAAATTCGTTGAGAGTTTAAATTGACATACTAACAAAGAGTTTTAACTTTTCGTATGAGACTTAACTATAAAAAATATATAAGGAATAAAAAACTAATTAAAAAACTACTCTAAAATATTTATAGGCTAAATTATAGAAAACTTTTCTATCAAAATTCGATTTTTTTTTTCCAGTCATTTAAAAATCTATACTTTATCTCCTTATAAAATAAAAAATAGTCACAAGAGGTACACCGTAAAAAATAGTCATAGGAGGTATGGTGTAAACTGTGATGACAAAATGACTATTTTGCTCCTCATCATTTTTTGACAACAGAAAAGAAGGCTGAGGATATTTTTGGCATAAAAAATATATAATAATATTTTATAAACGGAACACTAACGGATCATTAATAGTAAGAGGTGAAGTGAATATTTTTTATTTTACAAGGGACAAAGTGTAGGTTTTTAAATAACAAGGAAGAAAAGTTAAAAATTGAGTTTTGATAGGGAGTTTTCTGTAATATAATACAGCCATATATATATATATATATATATATATATATATATATATATATGTAAATTTAAAGAAGTTTTTTTTATTTCAAAATTTGGCGTGAGGCTGCGTAAGTGAACACGTCCTCCCGTCCATTTGCTTTAAAATTTGTGTTTGCTTTAAAAATTTGTGTTAGTTCGTGAGATGGACGGTGGAGATAACTAGAAGGTCTACTCTCCACGTGGGGAGATGGTGGGCCAACGAACCCACCCCGTACGATCTGGGCCGTTGATCTAGGCCACGAGCCTTCCTGATGGCCCATACACCCGGTCCGCAGAAAATGGCTTCGTGGGGCCCACGGGTCCCCCTTTTTACAGGGCCTAGTGGCTCCACACGTTTCCTTTAACAGCCGATGTGGTACAAAGCCAAATGTGTCGGTGAAGCTTGTGTACACGTGGCGTAGCTTGATTGGTTGAAAATTCAGAAGACGCGTTACATTGAGACCCCTAGTTAAAAAGGATCACCCAAATTTATTATTATTTATTTATTACTATACACTAATGTCCATCGACTTATTCTACTATCCCGCACGTATACTCGGGCTACTTTTGGTGCACCTGGTGCACCATAGACTATTGATTTGTGAATATATATATGGTTTATGGGGTGATATTAGATACATCTTTTCTATTCTATTCTATTCTTCTTTCTACATTTAAGGAGAGTTTGGAGGATCTCAGAGTCACACGTATCCCCCAAAGCCTCTCCCATCTCTCTCCCCACCTATATATGTATATAGAGTTGAGTTAGAATACTTTCAAAAGCACAACTCTAAGAGAGTGGTGCTTTTGAGTTTTTAGCCATTGGATGAAAACATGTAGGGTTAAGATGATGGTGGCAGGTGGTGGTAAGTGATGGTAGGTGGAATAGTGTTTAATCCAAAGACTATTAGTAATCAAGGAGTAGATTCAAGGATTAGAAACCTAGAAGCACCAAGTCCTTGGTGCTTCTAAAAATATTCTAGCTCAATTCCTCAATTATATATATATATATATATATATATATATATATATATATATAGAGAGAGAGAGAGAGAGAGAGAGAGAGAGAGTTGTGCTGGTAT
>NC_033642.1:9131103-9272286 GCF_001540865.1 Ananas comosus | reverse complement strand
ATTTATATATATATATATATATATATATATATTAACATTTTTATTTAACTCTATTAAATGACTTTATATAATGTTTAATATAGTAATTGTGAACTTAAAAATTACACCCGCTGCAAAGCGCGGGTACATTGTTAGTATATACTAATTAACTAGTTGGTTTTGTTGTAAGAGCTTATATTTACATTATAGTGTAGCATTATTTAATAAAGTGCTGCCGAAATAATGCTATTAAAATATTAGTTTTTCAAATATTCAAATGGCTTTTGTGTAAAGTAAAATTTTAGAAATATCAAATTGTTGCTTCTGTTTTTTAAGCTCGGAAACTCATTTTTGCCTTTTTTTTTTTTTTTTTTAAGAGATAGGTAATACGCTATTCGCTTCGTTTATTTAATTTAGAAATAAACTTAGCTGGAAATGTGAATTAACTAGGATTCGAACTTGGAATTTCGAGTACCAACCATCAAGCCCTTTGCCACTTGTTCTAGAGACAGTCGGTCATTTTTGCTTCTTGTTGTTGAAGTTCTAGGGCACTTCAATAAATTCAAGTTTAAAGTACCGACCTGAGCCGTCGATTTCACTTGAATGGTAATTTGTGCGTCGGTTTCTATTGAATGAAAATTTATAAATTAACAAATTAGATATTTATTAAGCCTTCGAAATCGAGTGTGACCTGTACCTGAACCGAACTCTCAACTGAACCTACACTTGCAGCTCACAACTAAACCAGTGAAGTAGTGCTTTAAGATTTATACTATTAGATCTAAAAGGATGGCCATTTTTTGGGTCCATATCTCAGCCCTATCTCTAGTAGGAAATAAGACTTGGCTAGATGTAATAATTGTTGTACTAAGTTTAAGAGGGTGGCCATTTTGGTCCCAAATCTAAGCCCTATGCTTGATAGGTATAAAAATTAGGTTAGGTATGCGAACGGAGCAGATTTGGGATTGGGACGAGAGACCGGCCCCCGGTTCTCACCATACCAACAAGCGATTCACAAAATTCCAATTCTGATTTGATGCTACACAGAGCAGATTTAGATGAGATTTCGCTGGGTAGATTCAGATTGGATTATTTTTTTTCTTTTCTTCGTGCCTGATCTGTTTTAGATCACATAAATAGTGATGTCTTTTTGCCCTGAATCCGTTTTACTACCTTTGGCTTATTATGTTGTGCCCCTTTTGCGTGAGAGAAGTCATCTATCCTTAAATTATTCTAATTCTAGAATGTTTAACCTTTTTAATCTCTTGAGTTTAGCCACAATCTAAAATGTATAGCTGGATTAAAATGTCTAGTCCTACTTAGGGCTGGCAAATGAGCGAGCCGGCTCGCGTTCGACTCGCGTTCGACTCGATATTTGGCTCGCTCGAGCTCGACTCGAAATTAAATGAGCCGAGCTTGAACAAAAAAAAGGGCTCGAAATTCATTTCAAGCCGAGCTTGAGTATTACTCGGCTCGTTCGATTTAGGCTCGAAAAGTTCGAAAAGCTCGAATATATATATATATATATATATATATATATTAAAAAATATGTAAATATATTATATTTTAATTATATATAGGCTGAGTGAATAATCGGAGTTTAGTTAAAATTGGGCCAATATTGTTGACCCATAAAAACAAACTCAATAGACAAATAAAAGATCAAAATTTCACTAAATTTATACATTTTTCCTTTCTTTTTTTCTTTCACAGAGCTCTAAATTTAATACGTTTCTATCTTTCTCTTTTCTCTGTCTCACCTAAGTGGCCAGCCGGAAGCCCTCCAAGTTACCAAGTAACAGCATATAACCCGCCATGCCTACTTAGCTGACTTAATTGTATGTAATTGAGAATATACAAAATATTTACAGTCATATAAAATTTTAATTTTAGTTATATATGATTGGATAGTTTAATCCAATATTTATCTATATAATTTATTTATTTTTGATTGTATAAATGAAAATGAATAATATGGAGATTGAAGGCGAAAGAAAAGATATGTGAGACGGAAAAGAATAGATATTCAACTCAAATTTTTTTTTTTTCATATTATAATACTATATTTCATATACTTCTTTTGTACTTTGAACTATTTGACATATTTTTGTATCAAATTATAGATAATATTCTATACAAATTAAACTATTGATCGTATAATGTTGAGAATTTCAAGCGGCTCGTTTAGGGCTCGAGCTCGCTCGACTCGAAACTAGGCTCGCTCGAGCTCGGCTCGAATTAATTTCAATCCAAGCTTGAGCTTAAATTTAGGCTCGAAATTAATTTCAAGCCGAATTTGAGCCGAGATAAGCTCGCTCGAGCTCGGCTCGTTTCCACCCCTAGTCCTACTGTACTTTATATATAGGGTTACGTTCTCGTTGGGTCCAAACCAAATCACAGATATACAGATTAAAATTATCAGACGATAAAAGATTTTAGAGATTCCTACGAGTTCAAGAGGTGGCTCCCACCAAATCCATTGGCGTAGCATTTTGTCCTATATAGCACTTAGCTCTCACACTTTCGGGTGGTATTCAGCTCTAATACTAATTGTAACAACCTGACCTGCTAGCAATAATAACTCGTTGGACTCAAACAATCGACCCAAAATGCTTAAATCCAGTTATTATCCGAACCCAAATCACAGACATACAGACCAGAGTTATCAGATGATATGAGATTTTAGGTGTGGCTCCTACGGGTTCAAGAAGTGACTCCCACCAAACCCGTTGGTGTAGCACTTTGTCCCGTATAACACTTAGCTCTCACACTTTCAACTAATATTCTGCTTTAATATCAATTGTAATGACCCGGCCCGCTAGCAACAATAATTTGTTGGAACCACACCATCGGTTCCAAATGCCCAATTATTATTATTAGCGTGTAGGTCTCATATATTCTAATTATAATTATTTTTTCATCCGATGTAGAGCTATTGGAGCTAATGGTAAATTGAAAACACGTATTATTAATCCCTCTGTAATTGATTAATCATTATTATGGCTACTGAATGGTGATTGGGTTGGTTGATCATTATGACCATATTAATCCAACTCCTGTTTATAAATAAATGAGCATTAGTTGCCAGTCCAGGTTAATCCAACCCAACTTGATCTACCGATCAACTTGGATTTTGATCTTATCCCCCACATGCAAAATCAAGATGGACTTTGTTATCTAAAAGATTGATTTGACACAGAATTTGCTTACAAAATATGTAATCTAAAAGATTGATTTGACACAGAATTTGCTTACGAAATACGTAAATTGGTAGATGAGGTAAAAAATGACGATTCGATACAGACATTAATGAGAAAATTAACCCAAACATGCTAGATGGCGTGAGTAGTCGGTTCCGTGGAACTGAAGGATTTAGAGCTGGCTCTAATATCAGGTTGACCAAAAGATCGATTTGAAAGAAAAACTTGCTCGAATTGGTTTGGATTGGGTCTTGCGAACCCTAAAAGGCATCATCCTTTTTGCACAACAAGATAAAAGGGAATGTTGGAGCTGTTTAGTATTTGTTCACATGCTCATGGGCTCTGAGCACTAAAGTCCCAATTAACCTCCTCGATTTGGTTGCCTAATTAGTATTTAAATACACACAATTAAAGGAATTGTCCTCTCCACTCACAACGTTAAGAGCTCCAAAGCAATGCAAACAAAGGAGCCAACTGTCGCAAAACGTGATTATGTGAACTAAACTCGTTTAGGGAGACACATCCCCTGTTTTAACCTCTACTGGCGAAACCATAAGCACTAAATTGAAACATCTATTCTTTGAGCTCAACATCTTATTTCTGTTTCCTACTGCACGATGCCCATTTTTCTCCTAAGGTTTTTGCTGTCGAAAGTAGTAAGACCAAACAAAGCCTTAAAAACAATCGCTAAAATAGAAGAACATATATCAGTAATCTAATCGACTGTTTATCGTATGGACGCATACACTGCGTTAACTTTAAAACAGTAATGAACGGTTCACTAGACATGTAATTTTTTTTTTTTTTCATAGATGGTGAAGGGTAAATAAGCAAGATACATGTATGGGAGGAAGGCAATCTAACAAGGCCAAGCAATGATTGGGCATAGATCCTTGAATTCAGAAATCAGAAAGAAGACTCCACCACAAGCTAACAGCCAAATGGGGGTGAGCCTTAGGCCTATTCACCCAATAATGGTTCCTCCCACCCTTTTTTTTTTCGAAAAAAAAAATGCCTAGACCTGGTCCACCACGTCACCTTTGAATCTCACTAAGTAGAGGTATATTTTACCCTGGATATAATATATGGTGCATCTGACGTGTCAGACTGATAAAATCAGATTCGGAAAAGTTTAATCATTTCAGATAGAAATCTATGCTATATATATATATATATATATATATATATATATTATATTATTATTAGAGCAAGGACTGTTGTGCTTCAGGAGCATGGAGGCGTTCGTACTCCTAAGCGTTTTCGATGATGGAATTTTCGAATCGACGATCGGGTTCCATTAGACTTGATCTAGGATATTTTGAAGTTTCTATGAAAATAATTTTTGCGATTTTTTGATATCATTTACCTAGTGATCGAAAGGATTCAAAATCAATAATTTTTAATGGTTGATATCTGCCGTTTTTAAGTTTAACGGTGTAAAAGTATTCAAATCAGATGAAATTTTGATACAAAATTTTTTATACTATCTACAACAAGATTAATATTTCTGATCGAAAAGCTTAGTACTATATCACCATTTTTTATAAGATTTTTATTTTCAGCCGTTAAAAATTATTGATTTTGAATTTTTTCGATTGCTAGGTCAATGATATCGAAAAATAGCAAAAATTATTTTCTAGAAACTTCAAATGCGCTAGATCAAGTCTAACGGAGCCGATCGTCGATTCGAAAATCCCATCATCGAAAATGGCTCAGGAGCACGAAGGTCTCCGTGCTTCCGAGAACACAGCAGTACTGCTATATATATATATATATATATATATATATATATATATATATATATATATATAGTTTATTGGAATATGACATATCCTAAACCGGCACAAAGAAGATCTTTTTCAACAAATATAATATTTTTATTATGAAACAGCTTTTTCACTCACCAAAAACTACATTTTTCTATTGTTCTATAAAACACGGTCTAAGCAACATTTTCACCTTCTCTCATCATCCCTCTCATTAGGGAGGAATTCTACACTGTCACACTTGCACCACGTCATCAATAACAAGTCAATCACATTCTTTCTTTTCAAACAAAAGTACAATAAAAATATTTTTTTACAATCATAATGGAACATATATTCTTAAAATGATTAATTTGATTGATTTATTACGCCACGTCACTAATATACCCGTTACATTCTAGAATTTTTTCTCATTAGGGGCACCAGCAAATAGCTAGACAAGTTACAATTGGAAATGATGGGCAAGTTGGGAGTGTAGCAGTGTGCTTCCCCTTTACTACACCTTTCACCAAACTCTCTCTCTCTCTCTCTCTCTCTCTCTCTCTCTCTCTCTCAAAATCCAAGGCCCCATTTTACCCATTTCCTTCAATGCCTCCATAAAAGGCTAAAACCTCATAAATATCACTTCCCCTGTTTCCCCATCTACCTTTAATATATATATATATACAAGTATACAACCCTTGAAGCCCTACCTTTTTATCCCACCTCTCTCCATACCAAAACAGACATACTATTTCCACTTTCTAGTACATTGTGGCCTTAAAAATGGCTCTCCTCCTCCATTTTGTTTTCCTCTGCATTCTCCATCACACCAATGCTCAACCCTCCCCTGGGTATTACCCAAGCTACAGGTTCAGATCCAGGGGCTTCTACCAAGTGTTCAATAACCTTTGGGGTCCTCAGCATCAATCAGTTTCCAGAGACCAATCCTCAGTCACAATATGGCTCGATAGAAATTCAGGTCCACCAATTTCTTTTGTCTTTTTTTTTTTTCTCTTTATTAATTAGTCATATAATAAGTTTAATCAGATTCAGTGCATCTTATAGTATTTTCGCTCTTTTGATACTCTCTTGCATTATGGGGCGAGAAAAGGTAGCGGATTCAAGTCGAACCGCCCGTTTCGAAATGGTTACTTCGGCGCGTCGATCAAGCTTCAGTCAGGCTACACTGCAGGAGTGATCACAGCATTCTACGTGAGGAAGCCGCATTCCATGACCATGAGCAGCATTTACTAACATCTTATTAAAAGTTTCAAATGCAGCTGGTTTATAATTTTTATTTTTTGAATGCAAAAAAAAAAAAAAAAATCGTTGCAGCTTTCGAACAATCAAGTCCATCCCGGGTACCACGACGAGGTCGACATCGAGTTTCTCGGGACGACCCCGGGGAGGCCGTATACGTTGCAGACGAATGTCTACGTCAGGGGCAGCGGAGACGGCCGGATCATCGGCAGGGAGATGAAGTTCCACTTGTGGTTCGATCCCACCGCGGCTTTTCACAATTACGCCATACTATGGAATCAGAATGAGATCATGTGAGTCTAAATCAACTTACACATCAATTTCCTTACAATTGTAACAAATCCCCCCAAAACACAAAAAAAAAAAAAATAAATAAAAAATAAAAAAATAGTACTTATTATTCTTCTTAAAGGGGTACTTTTCAAACATATGCATACATAGTTAGTTCGTAGGAAGAGATTCAAAATTAATTTATTGACTTTTTCTCGTTCTATTTTTTGTTTAGCAAATGATAGTTGTAGAAGGTACGGTGCCGTGCAATAGATTGGTTTGCGCCATTAATGGTGCTAAAAAGAATAGTACACCTTTATTATCTTGGTTATTAATGATATATTCACTTAAATGATATAGTTATATTAATTTAATATGATTTATATACTATCAGTAAACGGGAGTGAACAAAACATATTCCAAACTTTATGTATCTATAGATTCTTTGTCGACGACATACCGATACGGCGATACCCGAGGAAGAGCGTGGGCACGTTCCCACTCCGTCCGATGTGGCTGTACGCCTCCATCTGGGACGCGTCGTCGTGGGCCACCGACGACGGCCGGTCCAAGGCCGACTACCGGTACCAGCCGTTCGTGGCGCAGTTCACCCGGTTCGCCGTCCGCGCCTGCTCCCCCTCCTCGCCGCCGCGGTGCCATGCGCCGGGGGCGGGCGGCCGCGGCGGACTCACCGGCAGCCAATTCGCCGCGATGCGGTGGGCCCAAGCGCACTACATGGTCTACAACTACTGCAGGGATCCAAAGAGGGATCATTCACTGACTCCAGAGTGTTTTTAGCTGAGAAAATTAATTAAACTTGTGTCGTTTTATTTGTGTATTTTGTTTTAAGTTTGGGGAAAAATTAGTACGAAAATACGTAGGGAAATTAATACGTCGTGTGTACTGTTATTGTTTGTTATAATTTAATAAGTGAACGTTGAGTGAGTGATGTGACATAAAGGTTGTATGGGGTCCAATGTTTAACGTCTATTTTTCTTGTGACTGATTGGTCTATTGAAAGTGCTTTGGGTCCGTACAAGATCCCTAAAATTCATGAGATTTTTTTAAAAAAAACTTTTTAAAATTTTTAATTTTTTTAATTTGCGTTTTTTTTTTTTTTGGTATGTAGAACAGTAATAAGTAACTTAACATAAAAACTATGGTGGTTCAGTAAGAGTGATCAGATTTTTAGTTGTTGAATACATTTATGTCACATTTTTTAAGTGAGATAATATCAGAGTCAATCACAAACTTATCTCGCATTATAATATTTTGATAAGTGTACTTGTTTGGTTTGTACGCAAAAAAAATACAGCTATTTTTCTACTATCATGCTGCACCTATTTAAATTAACCGAAAATTAAAATCACTATATCCTAGTGAGGACACCTATTGTAAATTAACTATATAAGCGAGTCCACCAAGACAGTAAAGTGTTTGAGCATTGTAGATAGTTAGTATTGCTCTTTTTTTATTTTTAAGCCACTCTAATTCATTTCTTTCGCTTTTATTTTATTACAATAAAATATAGGATAAATTATGGTATAATTTATTTTAGGATAAAAAATATATATAAATTCAAAATCAAGTATCATCACTAACTTGAGAGTTAGTAGTCAATCCATAAGTAACATATTATAATAAAATAACTTATAGTCCAGAGTCCTACAACTTTTGGCGAGTTTTACTTAACCCCTTAAACTCCTTAAATAGACATCTAACACCATAAACTCTAATATTTCATTCATTTTATCCCTTCCGTCAGTTTCCGGTTAACGGAGCTTGACGGAAAACTGACGGAAGGGGTAACATGAATAAAATATTAGAGTTTAGAATGTTAAATGTCTATTTTAGGAGTTTGAGGGGTAAAGTGAAACTTCGCTAAAAGTTCAGAGAGTAACAATGTAATTTACCCATTCATTTACCTAAGAACTACTCTAAAAAAAAATTATGTATGTCAAAGGAGCTAAAGGTGTTGCTGGTAAAAAAAAAATTTATGATTTTGGTTTAAATGATATTAAAAAATTATTTTATCTTTCTATTTTATATATAATAATATATCAGCAGCTTATAAAGATAATATTTTAAAAGACTTGCCCAGAGACCCTTTTATATATATATATATATATATATATATATATATATATATAGTCAAAGGAACTAGAGATGTAACAAACGAATAATAATAACAATAATTTTGTGTTAAATCAATGCTAACGAATTATCTTTATATTTTAGGTATTGTAACATAGTAATAAATTCTAGAGACAATATTTTGAAATATCTGTTGCAGTACCGTCATATATTATTGAAGGAGTAGAGGCATAGAAGGTAAAAATAATAATAATTTATGTTCACGGGACGCTGAAAATTATTTTTATTCTTGTATTTTATATACGACAATACATGATCAACAGTTTATAAAAATAACATTTTAAGAGATTTGTCGCAATTCCGTAATGTATAGTCAAAGGAGTTTGAGACATAACAAGTAAAAGCATAATAATTTGATGTTGAAACGATGCTTAAAAAAGAAAAAAAAAAAATCATTCTTATCTTTTTACATTTTATAACAGTTCAACGGATTTTAATTAAGAACATCATTCTGAAGTATCTGTTATCTGTCACACTACTCTTCTACATCGTCAAAGAAGCAAGATGTGTGTAAGGGACAAGAATTAAAGATACGGTGGAGGAGATGATGCAGGGATCCATGTTGCCACTGAAATAGTAGGGATAGATTCAACTTGACTTTACTGCAATGACATTAATGTTCTGCAGTGGTATAATAGTGCAGTCCTGAATCTGTCTCTGCCGACAGAGATAAAAAGCAGAGCAATTTTGGATCTGATCAGTAAACATTTCTTTTCAAATTGAGTGCTTGTTTAACTTTAACGCGGATAAGTGATCTGCTCCCGCGTGATTTTGCACGAATTTAAAGGAAAAAAAAATGACTTATATTTCTTCGAACAGCTCTGCTCGACAGTAATTTAGCGCGTCGGGTGTCCCAGCTTTGTCCTCGGGCGAGACCACATTACACTCATGCATGTTTTGCCATAAAGTAGGGTGGGGCTCCCTCCTATGGAATTTCAGAGATCAAGTTGGTCCCCAGTGGTTAAAAATTGGGGGTTGGAGTCCATTTTCATCAGGCAAAATTATTCATTAGATCCAAATATATGAATCTAATAATCCAAGCAATTATTATTTTCTGAACAGTCAAAAGAAGAATTTGTACTGAGAGGGTTCCTATGTGTGGGGACTTCCTCTGTGGTACGAATCAATAAGTTTAAGAACAGCATGTTAGCTGTTGGGAGTTGTTCCTGTTCATCTAAAAATTTAGGAGTTTTTCTTCTGATGGGGCTTCTCCTATGTACTATCTGATAAGTCAGGGGTTCGAACCTCTTAATTTTCATTCACACGTATGTAGGATTTGAATTGCCGATCTTTGGATTATAAAATTTGACTAAGATTTTATTTGGGATTGTAAAAAAATAATGTTACGTGCTATGAGAAAGTAAGATAAAAAATTCTTTTTTGTTTTACTACATAATATCTCGTTCTGTATATCACAATGAATCAATTATGATTTTTTTTTTTTTTTCGAATCCATTAAAAGTTTAGGAGTTTTGCATTTATGGGAGTTCTCTTATGTAGTACATTGGAAGTTAGGGTTCCGGTATCTTAGCTCTCATTCATACGTGCGTAGGGTTTGAAATCACCGACCTTCTGACTAGAAAAAAAAATCGACTAAGGCTCTGTCTGGAATGATAGGAAGATTGCGTTACGTGCGATAAAAAATGTAATATTATTCTGTATGTCGTAATGAGTAGGTTATGATATATTTACTACAGTTCTATTGAAAAACTCAAAAACATATTTCTATATGTTTCTATCTCAACTCTATTTTGTAAAATTATCGCCTCAATGCCAAACAAGCCCTACTAGCGGTAGGAGGAAGAAGGAACTTTTAAGTAATAGCTTTGAGGGGTTTTCATATAAGAGCAGCAATGCTACATATACACCCCATCAGAGGTATACATCTTATACCTCACCCATCCAATGGATGGGGTGTGTGCACCAGTCACATAATGTGACTAATTTACAGAAAACCTTCTAGAAATAGTGATATTTACAAATGTCCCTGCATCGTAATTTTGAAGTTATCTCATATTCTCCAGATAATGAGAAATGTAACACAAATTGGGCCTTTACTGGGCCTCCTTTGATCAGCCCAGCCCATAGAATGGGCCGTGAGTACACACGGCCGGGTGTAACATATTTGGATAACCCCTTCAATTATTGGCCATTTTGAAATGGCCCACTCAACCTTTTTCTTTTTGGTTGAGGCTCATTAACTTTAGAAATTAAGCAATTCAAGTCAAATTGATAATTTTATTAAATAAAGAAAATTAGCAGGTCAAGGAGTCCCAAAAGTTGAGGGGTTCATTTGAAATATTCTTTACTTGAGGTGTCTCCTTACATTTTTACCTAAAAATTAATAAATAATAAAATAATAGTTCAGTTCCTTTGGGGAAAAAAGGGAAAAAAAAGAAAAAACCCTCACCCGTTGCTTCCAGATTCATCGATTTCATCTCGTCGCCTCCTCCTCTCCACGCATCAATGGAAAGTGATTTATTTATTTTTTTTTTTGTGAATTTTATTCATAAATCTCTTTCCCTTTCCATCTCTCCATCTCCCTCTTCCTCTTCTTAATTTTTACGCATTTAATTCTAATTTTATCGACATTCATAGATCGATTTCGCAATCTCAGGTGTGTTTAGCGTGCTTGTTGCCCCTCTTCCTCATCCCGGTGATCAACGCGTTGCCGCTGCTTTTCTATTTCATCCTCGTAAGTTTGCGTACTCGCATCTCGGTCCCGTTATCATTTTTTATTTTTTCATATTATTAAACGATCTATGTTGGTGAAGTTTGGGATCTACTAGATTTATCAGATGCTAGTGATGTTGTTTAATTTTTATCTTTTTATGTTAATTGATTAGTGTGATTAAGGCATTTTAGTAAACATTAATTTTAGTTTTTTTTTTCCCTGTCATTTAACTTGCATACAATTCTGCAGATTCTTTTACTGTTCTAGGCGATCTACAGTGTTGAATATAAATTATTAAAATATCGGTTGATTGCTGAAGCTTTTAGAGAAAAAACGGCTATTTTACACATCGGGCGAGATAAATGTGCGAACGGAAATTTACGAATATGCCGATGAGAGTTATGGGACTAAATTGGATGACTAGATACACCTGGGATAGGTTAATATGGAATTGGAGATAAAAAGTCGGGTATGCGACTTGATTGAAATGTTCTACTAAGGCGAAAAAAAGTGAATTGAGGCAATGGCCATAGATTGCGGTCGATGAAATAAAATAAGAAAATATTGAGTTGGGGGGAACTGTGAGTGCCGGAAAATTTTGGTTTTTACTATCTCTGTCATTTGATTTCCTTATCTCTTAACCTCTTGCGTAGCTTATTTGAGTTACTAAGCCAGTTATATTCCTATCTATGGTCCTACTTTTTGAAGCCGCAAAATTGGCCGTGACGCTCGGAGGAACAAAAAGAGTATCCGGTTGCGAGCTGTAGTGTTGGATCAGAAATTGATACAGAACTTATTTTAACCGGGATTCCGTCATTTGAGTTTTGTGAATATTTGTATTAGCCTTGTTCCATGTACATATATTGCTGTTGTGTTGGCGCTTTGGTATATTCGTAGCTAATTGTTTTTAATGTTCATATCGATTCTTTAATGGTATCTTTAGCCATCTGCTCCATCTGTGCAAATTCTTTCTACTATTTGTATGTTATTTGCCGCCCATGATGTCTGCAAGTTTGTTAATGATCTTTGCAATAACTTTATGCATGTTTCCATTCTGAACGATAGAAGTATTATTCTGGAAATTTGAAGGTATAAAATGGTTTTTGGGCTGTAAATTTATTTGATTGCTAACTACGGAAGTCAACTGTACCCCATATGAATCAGAATCTGATCGAGTTTTTGTTGTCTATTCTACTTCCCTTGCTGTAACCAATCTGTTTGAACTTTTAAGGGATATCCATATTGGACATGGATGTATGTCTTCATAGTTCATACTTTTGCAAACATATTTGCATACTATATATATAGAGAGAGAGCTAGGCTGCTGTACTATCGGTAGCACGGAGGTCTCCATGTTACCAAGTTATTTTCAATGATGTGCCTTCCAAATCAACGATCGACTCCATTAGACTTGATCTATACTGTTGAAAGTATTTGGAAACTAAATTTCATAATTTTTCGACATTATTTGGCTAGTTATCAACAGGTCTCAAAATTGACAATATTAAATTCTTTTCACTATTTAGAGTAAGATTAGTATCTCTGATCTTAAATTCAAATCTTTTATTATTATTTTTTATGAGATTTTTATTTTCAGCCGTTCATTTTTAGACTACTCGTTTGATAGGTAAATGATTTCGAAAAATTATAAAATTTAGTTTTCAGATACTTTCAATAATGTAGATCAAGTCTAACGGAGCCGATTTTCGATTTGGAAGCCGTATCATTGAAAACAACTTGGTAGTATGCTTCCATATCATTGAAAACAACTTGGTAGTACGGAAGCCTCCGTGCTACTGATAGTATAGTAGCCGGACTCTATAGATATATATCACATATTATTAGTTTGAGATATTAAAGTGTAATTTACTCTATTATCTTTTTGTATTTTGTTCTTAAAACTACAAATTATAAAAAGGTTATCCTAAGATCTGTTTCACTAAACTTAATCGGTATATTATCGTATATCATATGCAGGGTAAAATATATCGGCTATTTGGGTGGGAATACAGGAAACCTGAAAGGGTGCCGCCTACTTGTCCCTACAAGCCTGCGGCACAGAAGAATATTGAAGTAAGTTATACCGCTATGCTTCTTGATTCTTTTGCAAGAAACTCACCTATTTAAACTCTTCACATTGCCGAACAAGTTTAAAAAGCTACTCGAGTTTCTTTTTTCCTGGCATGGGCATAATATCGGATACAATTTAACTTTAAGATGCATATATGGGGCTGGAGTGCTTGTTGATATTATTGAAGTAGCATTACTTGGTCTCATTAATAATAAAACGAGGCCCTTGCCGTCGTAATTTTCTGTTGTGGTCAACATGAGTAGTTGGGAATGTGTTGCTTAAGATCTTGCTTTATGCAAATATTTGGAAATAAATGGAGTGATGTGTGTCTATGCAGGGAATGGATGAAGCAAAAGCAAAGACGACGCCGCAGTCCGATGGAGCTACTGCAGAGGGAGACAAAAAAGAAAAATGAAGCAATTACATGTAATACAGCTTTGTTCTGGTGATTTGTCAATGATTGTGTTATGCTGAAAAACCGAAAAGCTAGAAGATATTAAAAGGGGAGTTTGTGTGAACCCAAAATTACTCGTCAAATTATTGACATGTTAGAAGAACTGATCTGGCCCTTTATATGTAATGGTGTGCCTTATCCCTTAATCCACACTTTCCTGAGAGTTTGGTTTTAGTTAACCTGTGGCTGGAATAAGCTGATCTTAGTTTCTGATTCAAGACTTGTTACAGTGCTCCATGTGTTCTATATTGTGCATTTGGATTTTATCTTTGAAGAGTCTAATATTGTGATTACCGATTGAACTATTTAATTTTACCGCTGGTTGTGATCGCTTCAGATATTTGATCTTTGCAGAATCAATCTATCTGATTCGCCCCGAATGCTTAAATTTTGGATCAGTGCTGCGGTCGTAAGTCATAAATTCTTAGACAAGACTAAGTTGGAGTTGTTGTGTTGTTCGGAGTTGTTGTGTTGTTCTTGTGATTTGCTTCGAGGGCAATGAGGTATTGAGCTGTGAAATACTTTCAAACTAACTCGGTGGCGGAGTTGTTGTTGAAATTTAGTGAAGTTTGAAAAGATATAAAGTGTAAGTTGGTATTTTTTTTATTTTTAGAGAAAGATTATATGCTATCGATTTAGTTTATTTCTTTAAATAAAATTAATTAAAAATATAAAATAACTAAATATTAAATATTAAATATTAAGTTTTTTGTCACTCGCCTTAGGAATGATTGGTATTTCGTTGTTATGTTTGAAAAAATCGTTCGTACGATGTATTTGGGGTCCTCACGAACGGCCTAGAGAGACCCAGGAAGCCCGCGTAGTGGCCACACTATAAGAATTAAATTAAAATAAAATAAATAACGGTTCGTGGCGTGGGGCGAGTCCAAATCCCGACTCACTCCTCCTCGCTCTCTTCTCCCCCGACCTTCCTCCCCTCTCCCATGGCGGCTGCGGCGGCGATCGCCGCCCCACCGCGGCGCCGGAGCCTCGCCGGAGCCCTCCTCCCCTTCCTCCTCCGATCTGGTCTCCGCTCCCTCTGGTCCTTCTCCTCCTCCTCGTCGTCCTCGTGTTTCGACGCCGATCCGGACTCCTCCGCCGCCTCCTCCGCCGCGTCCTCTCGACAATCGCATCCGAAGAAGCTAAGCCACCGCCTCTCCGCCGTCATCGACGCCGTCAACGATCGCAAGCTCCCTCCCGAGCTCCGCGGCCGATCCAACGCCATCAGGTCTCTCCCTCTCGCTGTTGATGCGCTTTTGACCTGGTTTCATTGTTTTGACGTAGACATTTAGGTATAGGATAGCTGAGTATTGTTCGGATTCGAATTGATAGAGAAATCGTACAATTTATACTGGAATTAATGCTTGCCCATAGGAAAACCGCTTAGAAAAAGTAGTTCCTTGTTGCTTCCAAAACTAAGACTTGAGAGGAAGAGTTTGATAATAATTACAAAGAAAAAAGTTTGTGATTAAAATAATTATTATCTGTAGATGGAGAAATCCTGGTTAAAGGCCTTTTTTACAGCTTCATTTTTTTGGAATTTTTGTTTATTTTGATTCATTTAAGCTCGAAAACCATTTAAACATGTACATTGATCGAATAAATTGCCCTTAGAAAGATGGATATGAGAGGAAGCAGATGTTTGATACTAGCATTATATTAATCGACTACTGTGGCTCCTTAGATGCTAAGCTCAACAGTTTGTTGCTAGTTTCTTTAGTAGTATGGTATGCTTATCTCCAATTATGCGATAAGTAGTGTTTTGCTATGTAATCTCTCGCCAGTTTAAGTTGCTTCGTAGCGGCCAGAGAACAGTATGCTGAGTGGACTGCTAGAAAACCTGTTACATATGGAAACATCGACTATGTTCGGATGAACCTAATTGACTAGTTCTGGTTTGCTTTATAGATTTTGTTTCTTCCCTTGCTTTCTAAACTTATAATATCTGGTTATTCATTTTTCTCGGATTCTTGATCTCATTCAACCTATCTAAACTACATACGAATCTGAAAATATTAATTCTTTGGTAAAACAATGCCATTCTCAATGAAGAATACCGGCAAGTATATATCTGTATATTACTAGTTTTTGAAGTTTTAAGTTGATTAAACTCTTCGTCTAGATTTGAGACCTGGCATCAAAGGATGTGATATTATGGGCAGAGGGACTGAATTAAGATGCTGCACTAAGAATTGATTTGTAAAGTTTGGATGTGTCGTTAATTGGAAACGTACGATCTAAGTTGCTCAAATCCTTCTTGGAACTGGTGACTGCACTACTGAAACAGTGAAATTAATGAGTTATATGTTGAAAAAATGTGTAGAAGAACAAACTAACATGCTAGGATTTAACTGCAGAAAATGTGGTATACTTGGTTTGTTAGGGAACCTAATACAAAAATGTGCTAACTGGTCAAAGGATTTGTTATCGCCATTTATAGTATTATATGTAGAATGCACAGCAGAGTAACGATAACCTGACAAAATGTTCAATGTGTGTGTGGAATCAGTGATTCTTACAAAATTTGACTCCATTTTGCTTTTATACTATTCGAAGCTGAAGTGTTCCCCTCTGCTTACGGCAGGTCGGAGACCGACATAGTCAATGTAGTGGAACAGAGAATATGGCACGCCATGGAAGAAGGCCACTTTGAGAAGCTACCCGGGAAGGGGAAGCCTCTCGATCTCAGCACGAACCCTCATGCGGACCCTGCAGAAGACACCTTATACAGAATACTCTCCAGAAATGGCTGTGCCCCCGAATGGGTTGAACTGAACAAAGAAATCCGTGGCAAGATCGCGGAGTGGAGGTCGGCCTTGAAGGGAGCTTGGGCGAGGAGGTCATACAATGAGGGATCCAAATGGCGCGAGGACTCTGAAGCTCTCAAGGCGCAGATGCGCGAAATAAATGACAAGGTGAGATGCTTTGCAAGTGATTTACTATCTTGTGGGCTCCGAGATAATAAGATATTGAACTTCTAAACATGTTTAATTTGGGATAAAACTTTGCGCAGGTTCTTCGTTACAATCTCATTGTGCCTTTTGGGCGCCAAATGTTTGGTCTTAAATGGGAGAAAGAGATAGATAAATTGGAGTAGTGAGTTGGTACGTATGTTTGTCTTAAGATAATATGTAATAATAGGTCCATAAATAGGAGTATATTATATGCCAATACGTGAGTTTCCTAGTGGGTGTAGATTGTTTTTTTTATTTTTTTACTTTTCGCCCTTTGTTTGCAATAATTGTTAAATATGTAAACCTTGTGCATATCTTAAAGAGTGAAAAACTCGGGAAAATGTTAAAATGGCTTTTATTGCATTGCAATCAAATATTGCCCTGTATAGTAGTAATTCTTTATTTCTTAAAAATCATTATAACACTCATTAAGCTGAGTTTTTTAATTTGAAATGACAATGTTTCTTTCAGAAACAAGAGCAATTAAATTGATTTTCTAACTTTTGAAAGTATAGCACTCTTACTGCATAAATAGATAATATTTAATCGGAGTCAAGAGTTTTTTTTTTTTTTGTAAAAGCTAAAATCAATTTATTCTGTCCGGGCTTATTTTGTTGTAATTTTATTTTTTAATCAAGATCATAATATATTCGACGTCTTATCAATTTATTCGGTTCGATTGTCATAACGTTTGGTTCTTTTTCTTCTTTTTTTTTTTCTATTTTTAGTTCCAAAATCAATAGAAATTAAGGCGAATTAATCTTTTTAAATTCCGAATGTCTCTCGACGTTTCACTGGGGAGTGTTACTGGAGTCTCTAGAGCGTCCACTGGAGTCCACGCTCCCCTCATTCCCAGCCGTCCGATCATCAACTCTCCTGATCCCGAGCCGCGAACTCTTGAGAAGCTACGATCGCCGTCCACGTCACCCATACCCTCCCAAGCGTACGACACGCTCACCGCCAAGTGTCGAGCGTTAAACCCCACCCCACTTCCCCCGCCTACATATTTCCNCCCTTCCCCTGTTTCATTGTCCCACTCTGTTCCTCAATCGCGGCTCTATATTGCCTCCTTAATCAAAGAAGAAAATAATACTAATAATAATAAATAAGAAACAAGGAGAGTGCGAGGAGAATGGCGCCGAGGAAGCCGAGGAAGATGGTGGGAGCTGTGGTGAAGACGACGGCGAAGGTGGTGGAGGAGACTGTGAAGGTCGCTCCTGTGGTCGGTGTCGGAGACGGAGACGGAGATGGAGACGGTGCCGAAGAAGTAGAAGAAGCAGCAGTACCTCTCAAGGACTCCAAGGTTGTGCAAGTTGTCGTAGTCGGCGGTGAGAAGGGTGATGGCGAAGTGCCGGAGGCGAATGACGGTAGAGATGAGCCTGAGAAGAGAAAGGAAGCAATGGAGGTGGACGAGAACCAAGCACCGAAAGAGACCGGAGAAGAGTCGAAAAGGAGAGGACGAGGACGGCCTCTGAAAGAGCGAGGGCCGGAAACGCCGACGGAGAAGTCGGAGATACCGCCCGCCAATAAGAAGAAGGAAAAGGATCGAGGAGGGAGGAGCGAAGGAGAAGCGGAAGAAGGAAAAGGGAGGAGGAGGAGGAGGAGGAAGAGGAGGTTCGGGAGTGCGGGGGACGCGGGGAGCGGAGGCGTGGGCGGGTACAAGAGGTACGTGTTCCGGGTGCTGAAGCAGGTGCACCCGGAGCTGGGGGCGTCGGCGCGGGCGATGCAGGTGCTGGACATGATGATGGCCGACATGTTCCAGCGCCTGGCGGAGGAGGCTGCACGATTGTCCAAATACACTGGGCGGGCGACGCTCACCTCTCGCGAGATCCAGAACGCCGTGCGCCTCGTCCTCCCCGGCGAGCTCGGCCGCCACGCCGTCTCCGAGGGCACCAAGGCCGTCACCAACTACATGGCCAGCCAGAGCAGCTGAGCCCCCCCCCCTCCTCCCTGGTTCAACTGAGCTTAGCCTTTTTGTTCTTGTTTTTGTTTTCAACTTATTAGGGAGTGGAAGAGGATCTGGCGATTTTGCTTCGGTTTGTACAGTAGTAGCGACCGATCGACTGGATCCTGTTGCTGTGTTTTTCTGTGAGTTGTTGTAGCACACTGGGTTGGTAAATATACGTAGGAGACTCTTAGATTGTTGTTTTCTCTTGTTGTGTGTAGTTGCTCCTCTCTTTTGGATGACAATGTAATGTAGCACACAAGCATTGGCTCGTGTAAGAAACAAGTGGATTAATTGCTGGATGTTGGTGGAGAATTTGAGTGCTTTTCTTCTCTCTACCATTAGTTAGTTCAAAATCTCTCTTCAACATGAATTTTACTAGCGGGACGGTCCCTAGAGCAAGTGACCTAGAGCAAGCGACAAAGGATTTGGTGATTGATATCTGAGACCCAAGTTTGAATCTAGTTGATTCACATTTTCAGCTAAGTTTATTTTCTAAATAAAATAAATGAAGTGGATAGCGTGCTACTTATCTCTCTCAATAATAATAATAATAATAATAATAATAATCTCACTAATTTATAAAAAAAAAAAAAAAAACATGAATTTTACTAGTTGGATCCTGATTGGTAAGAATCAAAAGAGTGGATCTTTCATTTTTGCGAGTTTGAGATTGGTCCAGTAAGATAGACCTGGGTTCTGGGCCCTATTTGGAGGCCCAATCCGGCCCAACTCAGGATTAGAACTTGTTTGACATCTTATTCAACAATTCAAAACTTTTATGTCTAAAATTGTTGATTAGTGTTTTAAAGATTTGTAAATTGTATCTGTATGTGGTAGACGTTTAAGGGTTTGGGATTACTTGAAGATAGCGTTACGTGCGGTGAGAAAGTATGATAAAAAAATACTCTGTTTATTTTCATATGTAATATTGTGTTCCGCATATTGTGATGAGTCGGTTATGATATATTTTCTGTCGTCCCACCGAAAAACGCAGAAATATATTTCTATATATTTTTTTTCTAACTCTATTTTATCTAACAATGTTAGATAGATTTCAATACCAAACCTAACCTAATTAGGATATAAAGATATTTCGTAACTGATCAATCGAAAGAGCTTTTTGTTTTAAAGAGATAAGATAATATGCTACCTACTACGTTGGGGACGGTGGATATAAAATTGAATAGTGTTAGCCGACTAGTTGAATAGAAAAGGCCGGGTACCGTGCTATAACCTCTCACTCTCCACAACCGCAAATACCCCCCACACCCACGCCCAATCCCATTACCTCCTCCTCCGCCTCCCCACTATCCCCAGTTCACCAAACGAGCTCACCACAAAAACCCTAACCCTAACCCTACCGCTCCTCTCCTCACATTACCCATGGCGTACCCCGAAGCCCTCGTCGCCGGAGGATTCTCCGGCGGCGGCGCGGCTGGCGATGATGGAGCTCGCGAACATGATCTCCGTCCCCATGGCGCTCCACGCCGTCGTCCTCCTCCGCGTCCCCGACGCCATTTGGGCCTCGGGCGCCAACGCACCCCTCTCCGCCGCCGAGATCCTCCCCCTCCTCCGCTCCCCCGGTCCCCCTCCCCACCCCTCCGATCCCTCCCTCCTCCAACGCCTCCTCCGCCTCCTCTCCTCCCACGGCGTCTTCCGCGAGCACTACTCATCCCCTTCCTCTTCGTCTTCGCCTTCGTCCTCCCCCCTGCGCCGCTACTCCCTCACCCGGATCGGGCGAACCCTAGTCTCGTCCGCGGGCGTCGGTGGCCCCTCCTACGCCGACTACGTGCTCCAGCACCACCAGGACGCTCTGATCCGCGCGTGGCCGCGGCTCCACGAGGCCGTGCTCGACCCCGCGGGGCCCGAGCCCTTCGCGCGCGCCAACGGCGGGGTCCCGGCCTACGCCTACTACGGCGGGGACGACGACGCCAACGCCCTCATGCAGAGGGCCATGGCCGGGGTCTCCGAGCCCTTCATGGAGGCGCTCCTCGCGGGGGCCTACGACGGCTTCGCCGGCGTTGAGACCCTCGTCGACGTCGGCGGGAGCTCCGGCGCCTGCCTCGCCATGATCATGAACAGGGTCCCCGGCGTTAGGGTTGGGGTCAACTTCGACCTCCCCGAGGTCGTCGCCGCCGCCCCCGCCATTCCCGGTGAGCTCCAGAGCTCCTCATCTCCTCTCTCTCGCCCCTGTGGCGTATTTTAGCGTTTCGAATGTTATTTCACTATCGTGCTCACAAAATGTCAAAAAGTATAAATTTTGTACGAAGGATCACAAAATGTCAAAAGTATAAATTTTGAACGATGAGGACAACCCAAAAAAGGAGATTCTAGGGACAAAAATGGACTTGGCTGTTTCTCTGGACCCCACAGGAAAAAAATTCTAGAATGCAACGGGTATATTGGTGACGTTGGCAACAAACTAAGAAAAAATTTTCTTTTAGAGATATATGTCCCGTCATAATTATAAAAAAATATTTTTATTGTACTTTTGTTTTAAAAGAAGAAATATGATTTGCTTGTTATTGATGATGTAGTGGTGCAGGTGTGATAGTGTAGAATTCCTCACCCCACAGAGGTCCCATTATTCGCCACAATATTGCCTGCACCCGGTGTATCCAGCACTCATATACCTGATCTTCTTATAACATTAAACGCCCCCGTGTCAAAAATATTCCAAAATTTTATTTATTTGCTAATATTAAAATTAATATTTGCCAATGTTAAATTTTATTTTATTTATTATTATTAACATTATTTTTCAATTGCTTTCAATCAAATTGATTTAATTGAGTTGTGTGGTTTCAGAGTTGGTTAATTTGTTGGTTACGTAGTTTTATCATCTTTGATGTTAATGATGAGTAGTTGAGCGCATTAAATAATGGATTTATAATGTGTTGTGTGGTATGTAGCATCTTAATCTGTTTGAGAGAGTGGTGTGGTCATTTTCATGGCCTTTTATCTATCTGATCATGGAGTGTAAATGAGTTCTTCTCATTCTATGTTTACTCTAAATGAGTTGCCGCTTAATGACTTATTTCGGCATGCTTAGAGATTCTTCAGAGTCATAAAGATGAAGCCCTGACATGCTGGCTTGTCGCTATACTAAAAATGTTCAGAATTTTTGTTTGCCAAACATACTAACTTCGATTAGGATTAATATAGCGCGCAACCGCGGTGGAGTGGCACGCTAAATTGGCGCGCTTATTCAACGGGACCAGGCAAGTGCTATGGTTTTCCACCCAAAACGGGCCTGTTCGTCCCGCTTCGCGCTATTGCGAAGCTTCTCTTTCCAAATGTTAGCTGATACTTTTTTGTTGCTTTTGCTCCCACCTTAATCCTCGAATAATATGTTTAGTTAACTTTGCTTACTCTTTCTCCTGGTTGGGGCCATGCTTATTGAACATGTTATGTTTCAAGGGTTAATGTAAATTGTTTGACCTATTTAACTAAAGAGGATAAGAAGTTTTTCAGGTCCAAAAACATGGTAATCTTCTGGTTGGTAAGCATGTAAGCCACTAGGTTCTTTGTTCGTAATGAATCTCTCAAAATCGCTTATAAACCTCTCATCTCTTGAAAGTGTATTTTTGTGTTGTTGTCTTTACGCATGTAGCTAGCTTCCTACTACATTTATTGTAGAACATCTGAAAGGTTGCTTTGGCTTTCCGATCAATCATTTAATGATCTCTCTGTCGTTATTTAACTGCACAACTGCAAATCTTTCCGCGCAGATGCAGGTTACTGTTCCTCTCCCTGCATTTATAATGTCGGCAAAGTTTTCTACTTCTCCTTTATTGGTCTCTACACTTTTTTCTCTGCATTGAAACACTTCTATAGCAACAGCTTCATTGCTCTATGCAGGAGTAAAGCATGTTGGAGGTGACATGTTTAGGTCTATCCCAGCAGGTGATGCCATTTTTATGAAGGTACATACCATTTTTCTATTTACTTTCCAGAGTTATTACATTTGTGGCTTTCTATAAACATATCCGCGCGCACGCCAATCTTACAAATGTTTGGCCTACCTTCTATCTGTATTGCATTTGGAGCAGTTAATGTCGCGGAAACTTAGAAAAAGCTTTCTGGTCTCAAATGTAGAAACCGTAAAGAAAGTTTTAATGAGAGAAAAAAGTTGTTAAATGTATTCTTGAACAATTTGGAATCTTTTTCATGTCAGTGGGTGCTTACCACATGGACTGACGAGGAGTGCACCCAAATACTGAAGAACTGCTGCAAAGCCCTACCTGAAGGAGGCAAAGTGATAGCCTGCGAGCCGGTGTTGCCAGAGGAGACCGACGCGAGCAGGCGTACTCGGGCTTTGCTCGAGAACGACATATTCGTCATGACCATCTACCGAACTCAGGGGAGGGAGCGCTCCGAAGAGGAGTTCCGGCAACTCGGCCTCGCCGCCGGGTTCGCCGGTTTTAGGGCAATTTACCTGGACCCCTTCTACACTGTCCTGGAATTCAAGAAGTGAGCCATCGATTTTTCGGTGCTTTTTCAGAGAATTTATAAGAGCATGTAATTTGGGTTGGTTTCCTCACTTACAATAGAGTGGATCTTATGTTCTACATGGCAGTGTAGCTGGGAAAGAAGTATTTATTGAATAAGACATTGATTGGAAACCAATGTTGATTTGTACTGAATAATAAACAACAAAATAAACTTTGATCACGATATACCAACTTTCCCTCCCTAATTAAGTTTTGAGCATAATTTTGAGTTAATAGTTTTCGGTCCAGGGGATTTATCATTTCATGAACAATTATTCATGTGATGATCTCAAAAAATCGTTTTTCAACACAGCATACGGAATTAATTTTTATCCAACAGAACCAAACAAGAAAAAGTCTGGCACACTACCGCACCCACATCGTATGCAAACGGAATTGGGATCTTTTCAAAGTTTTTTTTTGGTTTTTTTTTTTTTTGTATTTATCTGAGAGATTGGTTGTTTTAAAAGTTATATATTAATCTGATAAGTAATATACGTTTAGTCCAATTGTTAACATTAATTTACGATTTGTTTTATCTAATATTAATCTTTTTATGTTATCAGAATTTATTTCGAGTCTCACTCGATCCTAAAAATGTTGTGTTCAAATCCTTCTTAACGTGACCAAACTCAAAAAAGCAGCAGCAGCAGCAGCAGTGACAACGACGATGATGGCGGCTGCAAACCAACCTAAATGCTACAGCAAAATCAAAAACCGTTCAAATAAAATGATTTTGTTAAAACTGATTCTGACGGATCGATTACGAAATCCCCGAATTCTGAAACAGCATTAACAAATGGGGGTTCGTTTTCTTCCGAAATGTTACCTTTGCGATTCATAATGGTATGAGAAATAGCCTGTAATACAACCACACCAAAAAAGTAGAACATCATAAGATTGGGTCTCTCCTGCACCCGGATAGATTTCGCAACCTCTGTAATGTACCATTTGGAAAGTCCATTGATGATGAATACAATTAACAAATTTATATTGAATTTCCTTTTTCACTTTCTTTTTAGGTCAGATCCATCAAAAGAAAAAGAAAGAGATGCCATTTGTAATGAGACTCGAAACATTTTCACGTTCCAAGCACAAGAACGACAGAGGCAAGAAATTACAGAGCACCTATATAATAAATACAGAAGGAAGGAAAGGCACTGGACAGCTTCCATGAACAAAACTTTCACGCCGCAGTAGATTATTCCCTTTCCTTACTATAGAACTGTTTTTATGAACTTTTCACAGTACGGAATACGCTCGGACGACCTCGACAATGGGCGCACGGCACAGCGGGCACTTACCTCCCCGACGGACTAACTCGTTCGCACATTTCGCACAAGTGCACATGTGCCCACATCTGATTGCGTCACACAAAATAGTAACAAGAATAATAACCCTGAATTATTAAAACCCGCGCAAAAAACTAACAGCGAGAAAAAGAAAAAAAAAATGAAATGGTATGGCTAACCTGTACAGAAGAGAATCAATTTGGGTATCACAGCATACACAACAAGTCCCCTTTCTGACGTGGCTCCATTTTGATCCATTCTCAGATGATTCCTCAATATGACCTGAAAATGTTAGTTTCATGCTTCTTTAGCAGAAAAATGTGATGATCGGTGACATCCTAGAGAAGATCTTTTCTTTTCACATAAAAGAGTACCCACATCACCCAAAAAAAAAAGGGGGATGGTGCCAAGAAAACAAGAAACCAACTTACTACTTAAGAAGATATAGATGATCTACACCTGATGAAAAACAAAACCAATAAGGACAAACAAACCTTCTCCTGCAAAGCGATTCAAAGCTGCGGAAACTTCCTGTCTAACTGAACGCTGCAATTCGAGCTGCATATCCATGCAAGCTTCGAGCGTCCTTTGCATATGACTCATCCCTTGTTGAAGTCTAGCCATGTCGGCCCTCAAATCATTAATGGCCTCCCATTCCTGAATGGTTACATTGTATTGTCAATTTCACATTCCGAAAAGTATGACTAAGTACGGTAGAAAAGATAGATGTACATATCGCTTGTAAGCCAACTTCCTCTACCAGCTTCTGCTTTAATTGATAATATCATTACGAATATGAAAGGGTACACTAAAGAAAAGATAGACGTATATATAGCTCGTTACCCCACTTTCTGTACCAGCTTCTGCTTTAATTGATAACAACATTACAAATCAAGAAGCTTCTAGTTTATGATTCAGATGGCCAGAGAGGAAACACATGTTATTATTTGCAGGCAATATTGTCAGTACTGAGCCAAGCTAAACGGTTGGCGCCAGCAGCTCAGTATTATCGAACATTTTCCTCAAAACCGATCTAACTTAACAGTTTTACAATAAAAGGCGGCTGAATCATTTGGTTTATAGTGAACTGACTTGCTTTGAGAGCCAAACAGTTGTTCTTGAATAAGAAAACAAATCAAAGCGCAAAATACACACACACGCACACACACACACACACATATATATAATAATGACAAGTGTCTAGGCTGAATATTGATTTTCTGAGTTATTTCAACATGTACTGTACTATTCTCATTTTCGTAAATTTTATGAAAACAACTAAATATTTTGTATTAAAACATGTGTTAGCTATACTTGAAATTATCTTTTAAAAATCTGTTTCAACTGAAAAATAAAAATTCACTGGTTGAACCCAGAAAACTGAACAGTATGCTTTTCCGTTTCAATCACCACTTTGGTTTTAAAAACATTGAATGCAGGTGACTGGCAGGATACTGAAACAGAAGAAAGCAGTCAAAAAAAAAAGAAGTAAATATGATAAACCTGAAATATGAAATCTATCAGATCTTAGAGTGCAAAATCCAAACAGAATGGAAAAAGATAGCTCACAATTTCTGAACGATGAATACGTTGCCTGGCCCAGTTGTTACGATGCAGCCCTGTGTGCCACAGTGGCTGTCGAGGTGGCAAAGGTGGAGGCGGAATTCCAACAGGCGGCACGTTGATGGAATCCTGAAGCTCCTGGTTTTCAAAATCTCTTTGCTGCTCTCCATTTTCCTCTGGTAAGTCAGGGGTGGGCAAGGTTCTCTCCAGACCCCAGTTTAGAGGAGCACGACCTTGCCTTTCGATATAAGACTGTATTAAGCGGTCCAAACTTACACGGAAACCACTATGAAGAAGATTTGAAACACTTCGCCTGTAAAATAGTAAAACAAACTCAGCATTACGATTAGGGGTAAAACACTGAGCAACTATAATTGATATACTCACATATAATTGATTTCTGACATAAAACCTTGCAATTACAAACTTGTCCTCCTGCTGTACGGGCTTTTTCTCTCAATTAAAAACAAAAAAAAAGTTGCCCTCTTTTTTTCTTTTTTTTTTAAATCCTTTTCTAATATGAAAAAACTTGCACCATGAATTGGATGACTACCCAAACTTAAAAGAAGGCTATTTACGCAAGAAACTACACTTTTAAGGATTCAACATGAAAAATTCAGATTTTCCACAGGAATATAAGCAGATAATAAGTATTGCAGGGATTTTATAAGTGATAAACAGAGAGAAGCAGTAAATACCGGCTTAGGAGTTCCCTCAGCTCCATGCTATAGACATTATCATCGTCAGGTGGGATAAACTCATTTACTCTTCTAGTTAAGGGTTCTAATCGGTCTTCCTGCCAGTTATCAACAGTATCATGAGATTCATCATCACGCCATTCTTCATGCACTTCTTGAAGGTGATCGTCTTCTCCACCATCATCTTGCGGTGTTTCACGGGCCCAGGCCTGCTCTACATTCTCCTGCCAGTCCCCACCGGATTGCTCACCATTCTCTTCCTGCCACTGCTCAGAACCCTCTGCAAAAGGTTGTCGCCAGAATCCTCTCTCCTGTTCAGGTTCTTCTTCCTGCAAGTTTTCTGCTTGCCCTGGAGGCTCCTCCATGTAAGTTCCACTATCATATGAAGTGTTTATTTCTAGCCCAGCAGTTGTAGCCATCTGTACCCTATCATTCATCCCAGCCTCTTGCATATCAACATTCTCGCTACTGGGTAGGGTTATCTCCTGGTTGTCAGTGGAAATTTCGACTTCACTGGTTGGTAGAGATTGATCGTTTGTAGAAAGATCAACATTTTGAGCGGCCGTATCATCTGATTGGTTAACAGCATGGCCACGAACAATGTTCTCCAATCTGAAGCACAGTCCTTCTCTAGTTAGAAAGGACAATACATACAGATAATCCAACAAAATTTACTTGTGACGAGAACTAATATTGAAGAGCAATATTATAAATCAAATATAAACACAGTGAGACCCGGTTAAGTATTAAAATCCAAAGATATTTCTTCCCAAGGACAGAAGAAAATTTGTGTAATAAAGTTAATAACCAATATGAAACATAAAATGAAAAAAGACACAGAAAAAATTGAAGTTCCCAGTGCCAGGGAGTAAATCATGTTGAAGGTACAGTGTCGCAATATAGAAACAATAATGCATCATTAAAATGTGAATGGCAAAAATTGTGACACTGTACATGCAACGTAATATGTATACGTTGTTCCCTCTGAAGTTCCTACTGGCAGAGAGGTAATTGTTGTAGCTTATATAATTTCATAACTCATCAATTTTCGGATGAAATTCTTATAAACAATGAAATATGGAAAAGACAATCATTAACTTAGTGCAAAATACAATTGCAGGGCAGTCTTGGTCGCAATGTTGAAGAGAAAAGATACAGGTTAACGTCTACAGTACATTTGACGAAAGCATACCTCAAACTAGAGACACGATGCCGCTGCCTTAGCTGGCCCAATTCTCTTGCAGCCACAGATTGCGGCCTCTCCTCCTCAGTTGATATCCCATTTCTTAGGAATCTACCTCTAAGTAGTGCCTAGGAGATTATGTCTAGTCAAAATGCAAGTCGTATACTACAAAATACTCAATTTTAGTAGAAGCAATATTTCAAGCTACATAAGCAGCACTAACACACATAATCAGTTGATATGCTTTTACCAGAAAACACTGATTATCAGACAACTCTTGAACTTACCGACTATATTTTACGAGCTAGAGATTTTTATCGATAGAGATAAGACAGCTGACCTGAATGCGATTACGGTGGGCAAAGTCGGAGACAGACCGATGCTCCGACAAGCTCTGAAGCTCCCTCTGCCTCTCTCTCGCCATCCTCATGATCAGGTCAAGCCGAGCCTGCCGCCCGCGAATTCTCGGCAATTCCCTCGCCCTAAGCTCCGGAGGGCCGTCCTCCTGATCCGCACCCAACCTCTCCCTCTCCCTCTCTCTCGCTTCCCTCCTACTAGGCCGGGAGTCTCTCTGCTGGCTCGCCATCTGAACCCACTCCCTCACCAACCTCACCCTCTCCCTCTCGATCTCGCCAAGCCACTCATCCCTCGGCGATGCCCTAGTTGCCCCGTCCGCCGCGCCGGTTTCCACCATCCATCCGCGAGCTATCTGTCTCACTCTCTCCCGCTCCCGCTCCCGCTCCCGCTCCCTTTCCCTCTCCTGCTCTGCGTCGCCAATGTCGGGAGATTGCTCCCTGCTAGACCCCTGATCCTCCTCTTCACCCCGCGACGGTTGCATGGTTCTGTGATCCCACTGGCTGTGCCTATCATACTCGCTCTCGCTCGCAACCTCCGATCCGGCATTGTTTTCTCGCCGATTGGGGCGGCTCCGATCACCGGAAACGGCAGAACCGACCCTCCCCTCCCTGGCCGCCGACATCTCCTCGAGCTCCCGCCACATCTGGAGGATCGACGGCGCCCGCGCCGCCACGGGCCGCTCCACCACCGACGACGACGGGGACCTCCGAGGCTCCCGGAGAAAGGACGAATCGAGCATCGACACGGTGTGGAGCCCCGCGAGCGCCATGAGCTCCGACTCGCGGTTCCGGCGCTCCATGGTCGTGATCATCTCCTCCGCCTCCAGGTCCGACCTCCGCCTCCGGCGCGCTATCCCGTCCCCCCCTCCTCCTCCTCCTCCTCCGCCGCCGCCATCGCCGCCGTGGGAGTACTCGCCCTCGTCGTCGCTCCCGCTCACGCCGCACGAGGACGTCGAGAGCGCCGCTCCCATGCACCCGTCGAGGTGACCGCGGACGAGCTCCTCCAACTCTCGCCGGAACTCGAGATCCGCCTCCCTCTGCCGGAAATCCGCCATCGCCGCCGCCGCTCCCCCCCGCGATCTCCCCGATCAAAGAAACCCCTACGAAAAACGTAACCACCGTAATCGAAACCCTACTCCTATGGTTCTCGATCTCTCCGATCTCCCTTTCGGAGGCGAAGCGAGGAAGAACACGAAGCCCTAATCTCACAAATAGAGGCAAACAAAGGGGCGGAATAAGACGAGGATAAAAATGGAGAATAAGTTATAATTATCGGAATAATTATTAATGCTTATTCGCTACTGCTACTGCTACTGCTTCTTCTTCTCCCGTAGGCAAAAACAAAAATAAAAATAAAAAAGATATCAGAATTAGAAAGAAGAAGATGTGATTTAGAGATCAAAAAAATTTAAAAATAAAAAATAAAAAAAATTCGATATATTTACTCTCCTTTTTTCAATTATTTTTGTAGGTCGTGCTCACGTTTTCTGAAGAAAGTATTCGCTTAAAAAAAAGGGGATAAATCTGTGGACGTTTCCGTAGTATTCACATATTGCAAAACGGTCCTTATTTTTTTATGTTAGACATTTATTAAGTTTCAAAATTTTATATCAATGTATTTTAGATTTTAATCAGAAAATATCAGCCTTATTTTTTTTACCGGAAAAGAATTTAAATACAATACACTTAAAAGTTTAAAAATTAAAACTTTTACACTAAATGTACACATAATAGTAGAATCGTCGAGGGACTAATCATACATTTTGTCTAAAATTATATTATTGTTATTATTTCTGGATTTTTGATAAGGAAATAGATGGCCGCAGTGGATGACGTGGCAGTTTTCTGATTTAGCAAGATTTTACTTATAGAAGTTTCATAACGCCCAAAAGTGAATCCGCACCGTTGATTTTGAAAATATCGCCACATGGACGGTTGATGTAACGCACCATTCATTTTGAAATTATACAGGAGACCTCTCAAATATTGCTAATGTTGAGACAAGCCCCTCAATATCATTTTTTTATACCACTTTTCTAATTTCTAGTTTTTTAATTTGCATTATTTTAATTACTTAGGTTAAGATTTTATTAGATTTAATAGTTTTATTAGTTATTAGTTAATAGCAGTTATAGTTCTAATCCCACGAGACTACTAATTTTATTTAATTGTTTTTAATTAATTTAGGTCTATATTTTGTATCAATTAAAATGTTTTTAGTCTGTACATTAGAAAAAATAGTTAAATATATAAATTAAGAATAACATTTTCTAATAATTTAAATTTCTAGAAAAAATAGTTGTTTTGTAATATTTATATAATTTTTATCAGGTGGAATAACTAATAAATTTGTCAAAATTACTTAATTTTAAAATAAAAAATTAAAAAGCATTTAATAGAACAAAGATTGATGGGACGGTTTGAGAATTGAATATAGTTGAGGGGACCTTCACGCAATTGTACCTAATATAAATCTTAATTTTGTAATTGGAGAGTGAGAATATCAAGTCTCTCGGCGTCCACGTCATGCTGTTACGAGGCGACACGTGGAATTGTCTCTACTTATGCGATCTCCATCCTGAAATTTGCAAATTAATCCCTGTCTTTTGCTGAAAACTAAAAGTGGTACACTGAATAGGCTATTTGTGGGAAAATTTGTAAGTGGCCCCACAATGTTGTCAATCTCAAATAAATTTTTTTTAAAAAAAGAAAATCCCATAATTTGATATCAAAATATGAAATAAATTATATGTGGAGTAAAAGAAAATGTGGTGTAATTAATTTGCATACCATATATTATAGATTTTTTTTTTCTTTTAGAACAGTGACATGTTTGACTGTAATATTTGAGTCTATTTTTTTCACTTACTTATCGCCACTTTGAATTGAAAATTTGATAATTTGATATATTCAAGCATATTTTGTAGAATATTTATTTTTCTCTTTTTGTTCTGTGACCAATATCACCAACCATGCTAATTAAAAAAAGGTGAAAAATCAGATTACTTCTACACTAATTTTTCGTATATGTAATCATAAATAGATCTCAAATCAATATATGTGAAGATTAAACGCATTATTATGTGAATTTTGGATTAAAATATTGATATATGGCAATTAGAACATTAAATATATGCATATAAAAAACAGATAACAAATGAGTAGACAGTTTATGAATATAATGATAATGATGTACAAAATATTTCGTTGTTCTTTTAATTACTCACTTTTGTTGTCTCTACTAGACCTAGTAGTACGGGCCATTGTTGTTAGCTGTACCCATCAAGGACCACTGTTTAATAGTTTTCACGCTCTCAATTTTATTATTTTTCTATTTCAGAGTCCTTGATGCCGGCGTCTGATCGAGATAAAAGAATCGCATATTTCGATAACATCTTATTCTAAAGTTGATCTGGCTTTAAATATCAGATTTTTGTGGCTTATGTCAGATCGTTGGCGCTAATCATCAATTCCAAAAACTCGAGCTGTTAAAAATACGCAACCAATTCACTTAAAGCGTACAGACACAGTGTCCACGGGTCTCGGTTATGACTCGGCCCAACCAGCGTCACGACATTTCGAACATGACTCGGTTCACCCAGTCTCACGCCATTTCGAAAATGACTCGACCTAACATGACCTCTCGCCACAGGACAAAATACTGGTCCAGTTAAACCAACAGTTTAAATCGTACTAACCACAACAGAAGAAGGTTGTTCTCTTACTCTTACTCAAAATACCTACTAGAGGAGGAAGTTGAAGTGGCAAATTTTAGAGGGAGAGAGAGAGAGAGAGAGAGAATGTGTTGGTGTATTTTAATGTGGGAATAAAGAGAGACAAGGAACAGTGATGGTTGGGAAGAGGTGGATCAACATCAACTCAATGTGACTCATTCTGGTGAGTAGGATTAGTAGGCGTTATCAATCAAATTTGGGGTTAGGAAAACGTGCACTCCATGACAAGCATTTCTAGGAAACTAATAATAATAATTATAATAATTAGAACTTTTTTGTATATGTACATCAGTACATGTAATTAAGGGAACTCTCCTTCTAGTTGATTCTATTAATTAGGTGATATAAATACATTATTACATACTAGCTAGGGTAGTAATTTGAAGTAAGTTACTATACATTGTTCAATTAAAGTTCATATTCCATTTATATTAATCTTCAAAAAGTTGGATTGATAATTATTGTCTAAAATTATCTTCTTTCATAAAAACTATCTTTAATACACAATAGTTGTTCTTGATTAAAAACTAGACTTAGAATACGTAGAATTCACTCATCTATGTATGCTTCTTCTGAATTATTAAATGGAAGTTATTTATTTGTTTAAACTAAAGGTAACTTCTCGATGATCCTCGTGCTATTGATCCTCATTTTTTGAAATAAGTTGGGGTTAACCATCATAATTTTTTTTTCCCCAACATATGTAAAGCATCATTTTGATAATGAAATTTTTATCGAAATAGAAAATTTGATAGGCCTCTCTGTAAGGTGTGGTGGTGTCCCTAAAAAGTAGGCTTTTTGAGACCATAAGAACAGGAAGATCAAAGCCAAAAGGGCGGGACTTTTCGTTTCCGTTTCAAAACAATTATATGTTCACTAATTAAAATAACAACCATAATCACCATAATTAAGCATGATGATTATCTATGCATTTGTTTAATTTGCATGAGAGATTTTATTCTTAACCAAAAGATCTGCCTAATGAAAAATAGGTTACGAATGGTTTTAACATTTTTGCTCATCTAAAATCATGTCTTCTAAAAACTACGAAGATTTACAACTGTCTCTGATAGCGTATTACTCAAAAGATTGATGTAACATGAGAAAAAGAAAAGCCTCAAAACTTACAAAAACTATTAATTCATGTTGCTTAATTTAGAAAAGCACTTTCTCACAGCTTAAGCTATATTTTACTTCGAACAAAGTACACCCACTAAATTGGATGCACCAAAGTTGATGATCTTTGAAAAGCACTTGGTCGGCGAGCGAGGAATGGAGTGGTAGGACGATGACGAAGCTTAATTATCCCCATTGTTTGTGACTTAATTATCAACTTGTTATTGAAAAGAATCTAAGCTAATTAAAAAAATAACAACACTTGAAGAAAAGTGAGACCAACCCTATGGAATGATTAGTTTATGGCTTGTGATCATTTTGGAGGGAAAAACATAGGAGCAGGGATAGTGTAAACATAATTACATTTATAAATTTTTATTATATATGCTTATGTTTGTATTATCCTAATCTAATGGCTCGTTGATTCTAATTAATACAATGTGGCTTATGTTGGCATAGAGCAAACACACAACTTTTTTTGGTGAGGAGCGCAAATACACTATAAGTCACAACCGAAAACTTGCACAATGCATACTATGTCTGGACTCGAAACTTCTCGCCATTGCAATGCAGTGCGACGGGATTGTAGCAGCAAAAGTTGAGCCAAACAGGTATGTAAAAGATTTTGATAATTATATATTCTATTTTGAGTGAATTGTTGGATAAATATTCATGGAATCATAGTCCTATCGATACATTTCATAACATAAGGATGATAATGAATAGCCAATTTATCCGGCGGCTAGAATTAATCATGTGTAAATTTTTAAATTTAAACTTTTAAATGTTTTAAAAAATTTGAATTCAATTCCTCCTATTGGGGATGATGTTAGGCCAATGTGGGCCGTGGGCCGAGGCCATAGGCCTCCATGATAGCCCGTCCATCCGGTCCACGTAAGAACGATCCAACAGCCCACTTACGTCGTGTACACGTGGCTTGTCTTGATTGGTGGAGGCTATAAGTGGCCCAGCTCAAAGCGCATGGTGGACCGGGCCCAATTGGGCCAAGCCCAATAATGCAATGCACGTTTTAGGTCTAATTGTAGCTTGGGCTTTGGCGCCATAATATGAAAATTGGACGCAAGCCCATATTAGTTTCTAAAGCTAAACAGTGTGGGCCAAAGCATGATGTTTATGGCTCGCAAAACAATAACAATCTTCCTATTATATTTATACTAATAATTGTACATTAAATCTAACACAGTTGGTTAAGAACTTAATAGTTGGTATCAGAAGTTCTAAATTCGAATTCCAATTAATAATTCAGTGCTTTTCTATGTACAAAGAGAAACAGGTCATTATCACCAAAATGTGTAGATCTAGAAAACACATTTATGGACCATTCATATGGCCTAGGGCATTTGGATGAGGAAAAGCTGTGGAAAGCATTGCACTCTACTTATCTTTCCTTTTTCTTTTTTTTATTTTCTTTTTACTTTTTTTTTTCTTTTTAGAAACACTCCACTTGTCTTTGATTGGGCACTTTTGCACACTTTAGATATGATGAGCACATGCAATTTCCAAAGCACACCACAAAAGTGGGGAAAAAAAAAAGAAAGAAAAAAAACAGAAACTCTCCCTACATGAGCTCCATAGTGGCTTCCTACCAAATTTATTTATTTTAAATTAAATTCAGTTAGAAATATAAAATAATTAAACTTAAAAACTGTGACATCGGATACCAAACAGCAAGTCCTAATTCAAGTGCGCTAGATACACCGTCAGAATATTAGATGATGTTATTAGCATACTATTATATTGTGTGGCTAGTTAATTAGTGCCAACTAATCCCATCATGTACCTTAATTTAAGGACCAATCTTTTTTTATATATGTAAGAGATAATATTCTTAAGTGGGATTTGGGACAGCTTGAAGAATATTAGGTAAAAGAGATAAAGGACATGGAGAAAAAGAAAAAGAGAAAGAAGGGACATAACACTGAAGCAGCAGCACCTGGAAACTTTTTAGAGAAAAAGCAGTGCTTAATTTACACACTTGATGGATATTCATATTACAACCACAAAGGGCAGAAGCCATAGGACCACCACAACCACACCAGAGGAAATGGAAGAAGATAACAAGCCAGAGAGAGAGAGAGAGAGAGGGGGGCTTCTGAGTTTTTATTTCTGATCAGGACCTGCTTTTGAAGGGGATGGCTCTGATGACCACCTGGTGGTACATGGCAGCAAGAGCAGCTCCAATGAAGGGCCCCACCCAGAAAATCCACTGAGGAAAATTAGAAAAATAAAAATTAAAAAACAAGAGCAAATAAAGTGCTAAAAGAAAGAAAAGGCTAAATACAGAAACTCTTCTTATAAATACCTATCTTCTATTTTTTTCTAACTTTTAAAAGTTTATATTTTGCCTTCTTAAAATTTTAGAAATATTTTCAGAAGATTACGATGTTAACAGAGAGGGCGAACTGACAAAAATTTTCCTTATTTTTTCGATAAAAAAAAATTTATAACATGTTTCTATTATTTTAAAGGATATTTTCGGTATAAATTATAAAAAAAGATAAAATTGTGATGTAATCCTGAGGTAAAATATAAGTTTTTAAAAATTAGAAAGAAAAACTAAAAAATTTAGTTTTTTTAAATAATTTTTTTATAATTTAGCCAAAATAAAAATTAATTGAAAGTGACATATATGGCTCCAAATTCTGAGTAAAATGTATACATAGCCCTACACAATCTAATTTGTATATTTTTCACAATCAAAGAACTAAAATATATGTAAGCAAAAAAGTTTAGAAATATTATGGGGACTACCCAATTAATATATTTTACCCCAAAAATTCTTCTTTTTTTTTTTTTTTTTGGTAAAGTGCAACTTACATGGTCATCCCAAGCATGGTCCCTGTTGTAGATGATGGCTGCTCCAAGGCTTCTAGCAGGGTTGATGCCAGTGCCAGTGATGGGGATGGTGGCCAAGTGAACTAGGAAGACAGCAAACCCAATGGGCAAAGGAGCAAGAATCTGCAAAAAAAAATTTTAAAAAAAAAAATTAAACCAGTCAAAATTTTAAAAATAAACAATAGTTAAAAATCATTGAACTCTTATTATGTTGCAATCTTTTGTAAGTAAGAGTTTGCAAATTATAAAATTATTGTCGCGTATCTAAACTTTAAAAATTTTGATTCTATTATGTTGTAATATTTGTATCGTAACACCCCGAATTTTATGTGGTAACAACGTGAGAATTGAACTTAAAACAGTCACTTATAACTAACGATTAAATCAACCTGATAGTAAATAATACAGAAATAGTGGTAACTTACAGGGACGTGGGAGTCTCTGGCGCTGCGCTTGGCGTCGGTGGCGGAGAAGACGGTGTAGACGAGGATGAAGGTGCCGACGATCTCGGCGCCGAGGCCGTCGCCCTTGGTGTAGCCAGGGGCGACAGCGTTGGCGCCGCCGCCGGCGCTCTGGTAGAGGCCCGTCTGAAAGCCTTTGACGATGCCGGCGCCGCAGATGGCGCCCAGGCACTGCATCACCATGTAGAACACCGCCCGCGTCACCGACAGCTTCCGTGCGAGCAGCAGCCCGAACGTCACCGCCGGGTTTATATGCCCGCCTATATTTTTACATACATACATACTATGAGTAATATGTATATAATTAAAAAGTAAAAGTTTCAAATTATAACTGCTGTTATATATGTAAATATATAAAGGATGTGCCTGAGATGCCGGCGGTGCAATATACGAGGGCGAAAATCATGCCGCCGAAGGCCCAGGCGATGCCCTGGATACCGACGGTGGAGCACTTGGAGGGGGACTTGCTGACGCCCACGACGGTGAGGATGGTGATGTAGAGGAAGAGGAAGGTGGCCACGAACTCGGCGATGCCGGCGCGGTAGAACGACCATGAGACCAGCTCCCCGGTCTCGAACAGCGGCGCCGGCGGCGGCTCCGTGTAGTCCTTCCCCTCGTCCTGGCTTTGAGCCGCCGTCCCGATCGGCTGCCGCTCTGGGAACTTGTTCGCGCCCAGCCGAACATCTTCCTCTTNTTTTTTTTTTTTTTTTTTTTTTTTTTTTAATTTATTACTACCAAATAGAGAAGTTGTTTAATTCTTCTACTATGGAGAAGCTGATGAAGCGGGTGGGGGTTTATATAGACAGGGGAAGAAAAAGAACACCTTCATTTTTTTTTTTCTGTGTGAAGCGGTGGACGTAAATCTTACATTCTATTCATGTAAAAATTTAGATTATTTTTTAAAAAAATTTTAATATTAGAAGAAAGTGTGTTAAAATGTTTTTAGATAAGTGTAATATTTATGCTCAGGTACGTTTGGACTTACAGTGAGTATATTGGTCAAATACGATATATATATAGTCAAAATAGATGTGTAATTAATAAGCATAAATGATCAAATAAATGATTAAAAATTAATTATATTTTAAAAAATATTATTCGTACACTTTGTCTGTTCTAGATATCTAATATTTTAAAAAATAAAAATAATAAGTCGCGCATTTAAATTTTAATTTTTTATCTTGCCGTAAAATATGTATCAAAAAATTTGTGTACAAGCAACATTGCTCTTATATTTCAGGCCTCTCGTTTGGAGAAGTTACCATACTCGGTCAAAAAATATTTAAAAAATATATTAGTTTGAAAATAATTGATCTAAATTTTCATACTCGAGATTTTGAATAATCCTTTTATATAAGATGAATCACCCAATGTGTTGAATTTTTTAGGTACATAAAATTTTATGGGTAATCAAAACAACGTTATCATGTAAGCTAAAATGAATTGGTGCTATCACGAGTTACTGGTTAGCACAAGAAGGCTCAAGCACTTATCTTTTTTTTTTTTTTTTGTCCAAAATCATCCTAAATACAATATAAAACATCTATTTTTGTTCAAAGCGAAATTTAAATTAGAATTATTTCGCCATCATTTAAAAGTATCAATCAACCATGTGGTTAGCAAAATTGGATCATTTTCCTTCTTTCCATCCGGGATGGATTAAATCTAATTATTTTATATTTTTAACTGATTTTTTTAAAAAAATAAGTTTTAAAATTTAATATTAATTAATAAGAATAAAGTGGAGAAGAGACCATTTTTGTATAAATTAATGAAAAAAACTCAAATACCACTCATGTGGTTTCGCACTTTCTCACTTTAGCATTCTGTAGTTTAAAATGTATCACTTTCGTATTCAGTGATTTTGCTTTTCTCTTTTCGTTATTCTCTCTACTAATTTTTTTGGTTAAATTAATGATAAAGTTAAAATTAAAGGATACTAAGGTAAACATTCGATAAACTATAGGTGGTGTATCTAAAATTTTTTGTATATGATTTAATAAAAATTTAACGGTAAAAATAAAAATTATATAATACTAAATTAATACACTTTATTACAGAATACTAAAATTAAAAAAACGAAACGACAGAAATAGTATTTAAAATTTATCCTAAATTAATTAAGAAATCAAAAGGGAGTCGTATAAAGACGAAGGGGCGAGCAAAATAAGGCCGCCCCACGCCGCACCTCGGTTTCTAGCCACATGATCTAGTCCACCACCCCTACTACCACAACGCGAAAAAGCCATTATTGAGAGAGTTGTTGAAAAGAATAAAAAAAAGTAAAAATAAAAATAATATTTAAATATAAGAATAACAAAATAAAAAATAAAAAAAAAAATAAAAGAGGGCGCAAAAATAATAATAAAAAAATTGGTTGCTAAGTGCTAACACAATAGGCCACCTCACTCGGCCGCCAAATCCCTTCGCTGTCGGCCACGTGGCACCGTCCGATGCCAGCAGGCCACTCGGCCACTCATTGAGTGCCACGTTTGCTCGCTACCTCTCCGGGTCCTCCTTGTAAGATTATTTTTATTTCATCTTAAAAAGTGGTTAAAAATTTAATAATTCATATTCAAATGTCAGATAATTTAAAATCTAATTATTTTATATTTCTAGCCGAAGAAAGCAGATAATTTAATAGAAAAATCAGTTTGAAACTTTGGCCTTTCGACTTTATAATAGGCCATTTAATTTTCATTAGAGTAACCTTTTTTATTTTGTTATAAAATATTTTCTGAAGATTCGGCCGGTAGAGATATTGAAGGAATTTTGGTGAGAAATAACGCGGAGGAAAAAAAAAAAAAAAAAAAAAAAAAAACATCGGCAATGCTTTTTCTAGTTAGATGTTATCACAAGCAAAAACCAAAATAATTAAGAGATTTTCTCCAAACATTGAGGAGGAAAAGCCCGTATCCCTGTGCTCAAATTCGGGTTACAAATGAACTAATTAAGGGGCACCATTTTGGTTAGTGGATATGAATTACATTTCGAAGAATATTCATTATTCTGATCTAACATTTTCGAACGGGTACAAACCATCCCAAATTATGTTTGAGCACATGCACTCGACCAATCTCTTTTTAGTGTGTTGGCGAACACATTATCTGTTTTGCACATTATCCTCCAATTATTTTCAGTACTGAATCTAAGCAACTCGATTTGTTGGCCAAAATGTGGAGGAAACAAACATGGATATCATACTCTGTTTATTTTGAGGTACAGTTGCATCCCATACCAATTTGGAAGTTAAGCAGGTTTATCCCCCGCTAATTTCGTATTAAACAGGGAATAACCATCATTGCTTGAATAAAAAGACTCTCAACCAGCTCAAAGATTGGTAGAAAAAAACACCTTGGATCTTTACAGACCAAGATTCATTTCTATTCGACGTGATTCACTGATATTCTTAACATGTGTTGTACTCAAAATCTTCAATATGCTATGCCCACATGATTTAGTGCCATGCGCCACAGTAGTGAAGAAGAAGGAGAAGAAAACATAGAGCAATTGAAAAGTTCATGGTTACAACTTACAAGGTGATGATACCCCCAAATTAGTAAGCATATGGTGTGACAGTCAATGCGGAAGTATCGACGTCAAAGTAACCAACTAATTTCACCAAACAGAGAAGGCAATAATAGCTCGGTTACCTCTTTAACCTACATATAGCTAGGTCAAGCAAAGGCCAAGTATTTTAACAACTACTATTACATATGGGTACATCAATACATTTATACACTACTCAGAGAAACGATAGCCTCCTATTGTGGAGATTGGATATGATGGGTACACACTCTATCTGGTTCTCCTTTTGTCCATAGATTCCCTAGTTCACCCCTCTTTCTCCCCAGTGCTAAAAAGGTGCCTGAGAAAGGAATTGAGGGAAATAAACAGGAAGTGATATGAGCAATAATTTGTAGGGAGTATAAACATTGATCTTTTAAATGTATATTGCGTAGAAAACTTTTAATTGTACGCTTGTTCCGTAAAGGGTTCTTACTTACCTAATGTGAAAGGTACAATGTAAAGAAGAGCCGGTTGACCATGCCCGTCCATAAGATTCAAAGCCACGTAAGTAATAAGAAGACCTGTAAAAGAAAAAGTTTTAAGTATAATGATAACAGTTTCTTAAAAACCAAAAAGGAAAAAAGAAAAGGTATAAAGATGAGGGATAATGATCATAATTATAATTGTACTAGTAAACAGCAAGAGCATAGAGAAATATTACAGCTTTATACACATTTTCGGTGTGGGCCTCGGTGGCACTTATAGGTCGAAATCATACATTATGATTCAGTGAAACAACTATTCTACTGAGCTTTGTGCTTAGAATTTTCATTTTTAATTTTCTTTTCAGTTGCACCCTGCATTTTATAGATAAAAAAGTCTTACCGGAACCATAAGCCACCATTGACCACAAGAAATAGCCAGCTCGCAAGTTTTTCTTAGCAGCCCAATCATACCTGGTAAAGATAAGAATGCAGATATCATAATCAGATGAACAATCTCAACTTTCAAGATCCAGACCTATTGAAAAAAAAAAAATTACATCTAATGCAATAACTAAATGTTCTGATGAATATGCACCTTAATGCGAAGGCAATTAGCAGACCGGGTAGAAGGATGTCACCAAAACCTATGATGCTGTATCCGCCCCATGGATCAAACATTCGTGGAATTTTAAGTAACATTGGCACACCATCTTCCCCAGTCTTGTCACCACGTGCAACCTATGGAAAGAGAATAACCAGTGTATAAAACTTTCCGATTGTTTCAATTAACCAATAAAACAGGAGTCTTTTGATGATACTTACGACAATCATCACGCTTTCATGAAACCAACTCTTTGAAACGAAAACCCAAAAGATGTCATACAAGAAGGCACAGCTGAGAAGCACAGTACCCACCTGGTGGTCATGTTAAATCAGTTATAGGTCTTCATATTCAAGAGAATATAGAGCTAATAAAAAAACAAAGAAGAGAGATTATCATGAACATCTTATGAAAGCCGAGACTCTATCCCTCTTGATAGAAAGCACCGAAATCATGGATAATGAAGCGAAATCAGTTGTACAATGTAAAGCAAGAAACGCCTTTACATGAGCAATGAATTGCCTATAGTGGAAGAGTAATATTCTTACCTTGAGATTAGGTACCCGGACGATTTGTAGGACTGTTATTATTAATGCAATACCCTGAACAGAAAAGGCACAAGACAATGATGGTTAATTAATTATATGGAACAACTAACGAAAATATGAAAGAATATCTCGAATCAAAATGATTTGTAGATTACATTTATCTGAGAAGCTGAAGTTGAAATAAAACCAAGTACACTAGCATACACAGATATTAAGTACATATCTAATCTTATCTGACTCAGTAATGTCCTAGAGCTCTAGAAGCTAAGCTATAATGAATATTGGAAAGAGAGCAGCTTTTGACTCGTACATGTCTTTCTATGATCAAGAACAACAAAAGATGGAACATGCATTTGCTACTTGCCTAAGGGCCATGTTAGCCCAGCAGGAGCTTCCGGATGAGTGCTGTTTGAAGCACTAACAGTTTTTTTTTTTTTTTTTTTCATTCAAGTACTCCCGACATCTCCCACAAGACAAAAAGCAGAAGTTTCAATTAGAGCTTCAGTTTTTGGGCTAGAAACTTCATTTCAGCACCAACCCATAAGAAGAGCTACAGAAACTTTCGTCTTCTCAATGCTTAAGCCTGCCTGCTACTTATTGGAGCAGAGAAGCTGTTCCAGCAGCAAGACTAAGCAGACGCTAAACCATATATTGAAAGAAAATAATGGTTAATTTGTAGTAGCTAAAAGGCAATACTATGTACTTACCAGAATATCTTGGCCAATCCAGGCGAAAGATACGCGCCGATAAACAGCCCATATGACAGCAAATGTGATGCAGAAAGGGAATACAGCCAAAGTGAGGTATGAAACAGCCCCAAAGAAGGGTACTTTGACAAAAGATTCCGAAGCACGCCTAAACCATCTGGAAAATTCAAAAACTTTCTAATCATAATCACTCTACAAATATTATGAAAATTGGAATCCTTAAGCACCATTTGCAGGTTAGAATTAAAAGAAAAAAAAGAGCAGCTAAAATCAGCTTAATCCTGCATCAAAAATTTCTAAAGCAGCAAAAAGAAAAGGCAATCTGAAAAGGAAAGAAAACATGGTTGCATATGTAGATGTTCAGAATGCTAGACTACCGAATTCAGCAGCATGACAAAGAAAGTTCTCAACAGAAAGCAAATGAAGCAACTGCATACCGTGATAACAAAGCCACCAGACATGTTTGCAGGCCCTGAAGTAGTACTCAATAGACAATTATTAGAATTAGGTGAAGAAGAAGGCACATGATAAAAGAAAAAGGAAAAAAAAATCCAATGACAATGGTGTTGAACTTTACCTCTACTCCTCCAATACAAAACAGAACCACCAAAAGCTCCACAAACCAAAATGACATAAGTTTGTAGAGTAGGATCAGGAAGAATGATGCAATCACAACAAACAATACTGCTGATGTTGTGTTGATGTCAACAATACCAGTGGTGCCTGCAGCTGCCAAGTTCAATGCATCATCCTGGCCATCCTAAAAGCATAAGTCCATCCATAAATTAGAAATGGAAACATACTTTCTCCCGACTCTTCAATTAAAATGGGTTAAAAATATATATATACTTATATGTAAATATTCCTGCAAAATCATCAATTTACATACAAATCCATGCAAAGTTTGAATTTTCCTATAGCCCTTCAAAATAAGATTCCATACATACATATCCTTGTAGTTGCATAGATATCCCTTTTTAGGAATCCGTTTCTAATAGAAAAGTAAATTTTCCAATAAGTTGGATGACTCTCCAACCTTATGTAAGGACGCTTAATGAGCGTGTGTCAAAATTCAGCCTTAATAGAGTAAACATGTAAGTTAATGCTTTTGCAGGATATATCTGTAAAAGCTAACTTGATGATAAGAACCTTCAATAACTTCTCCTGTTCAATGGTTGCTTCTCTATCGCTCCACGCTGACCAATATGATGCACAGAGGATGGTACCAACCGCCATAAGCCACAGAAACACCTCCGCTGTATCAACCACCGGACGAGCTGGGGAATATAACTGCACAGCAACTGACCAAAACAAAAAGGGAAAAAAAAAATGCAAGATATTTGTCAAACTAAGGTTGTTGTACATTTGAAATAACCGCATGGCAGAAAGAAAAAAGACACATCTCTTGTGAAGACTACCTATCAAAAATGCTAGCACTTCGGACCTACTAAACAATATTATAACTTTAGCTTTCCTTCTATTGAATAAGGGAGCCAGCTGCATTCACTTACTTAGGTAAAGTGGCAAGAAAACAAGTAAAAGATCACAAAAACAATTAGAAATATGCTACATGTATGATGCTAGCAAGTGGCAAAAGACTACAAATATAAGAAGACCAACCTGAGTCACCACGATTAAGAATTTTCTCTAGGCTGACACCGGCATCTTTTGGCAGCAAAACAGTAGGTATTTTTATATCTAAATCTGTCTCATTGTGATCACAGACCATCTTGTACAGCTCTGAAGGATAGAAGCAGAAGAGCTTAAGAAAGTGTGCGTATTTAAACCAAAAAAAAAAAGAGAGTAGCAAACAAGAATATGTAAGAGGCTATCTACAAGCCCTCTAGTAGGGGTTCACTTATTTTTAGTCAACTCATGGAAGGATTAGAATTCTAGTTCGACAAAGTAATGTCCCTAACATACATTTGTTTATTCAACCTTAGTATTACCTATACTTCAACTGTTTGTTTACCAAGGTGAGTCAATATTAATGGAAAGACGACCAAAAACAATATAGTCAATTTTTGTCCTATACGAAATATAAGGGGCCACAGGGTATGTTTATCAAGGTGAGTCAATATTAATGAAAGATATCCAATAACAATAAAGTCAATTTTTGTCCTGTATGAAATATAGGCAGCCACAGGTCAAATTTGTATTAGATCTGCTTGACAAATAATCTAACAGGCAAGAATACAGCCTATTGTGACAAGGAAACCAACGAAGCAGAAGCCAAGGCGAAGATAATCTCAAGCAAACTATTTGATGGCAAACTTTTTCAGCTGATTATCATGTATGGTTCTTTTTGAAACGACCAAGCTAATTAAGATGGTCTGAAGATTCAGAAATTGAAAAAAAAAAAAAAAAATTCATTCCACCATATCCGCTGAGCATATAAGCAATTTGTATAGTATGCAAATCCTGCACTAACAAATTCCAGGTCACATAAATAATATTTTGCATAGATTCATATCCATAACAGGCAGAGAGCAGGACAATCATACCCCTTCTACTGTTTATAATAAGAATAGCAGAAGCACCAGCAGCTTCTGCAACCCTTGCCTTTGCAGTGAACTTGCATTTTCCTCTGTGCACTAACAGCACATCACCAGCAACCTAACAATGTAGTAGTAAATTTGAGCTTGCAAACACACAATGAATGCAATAAAAGAACTGAAGACAAGAACAAAAGAAAGAACCTTATTCTCAGGCGGAGCACAGGAAGCAGAAGGGTCGGCTAGAGAAAGCCGAGTCCGGTTAGCGTGCTTCTCTTTCGAGACTATTGTAGGACCGAACCGAGCACCGACACCTACAAACTCACTGTCCTCAGTGCCGTTAACCCACGTTTGCACTTTTACCTGACAAAAAGAGTAAATGATACCGCTAAGCATGCTAATAAGTAGCAGATGCCTAGGAGAATGGAAAACTTGGCGTAAAACATGTATTTCTGAGGCATTCATTATTCACAAAAATTATAAGCTTTACCAAAGAAAAAAAACTAAGGTTAGTTCTCTAATAACCAGCATCGTAACAAATATCCTGTCTCATACTACCAAAATTAAGCCCGAGCTTAAGCGTTACCATCAATTGTACCTACGAATCGCCTTATTTTGCAGGTCAATAACAGTACATCACCACCAAATCATACTAAGCAACTAAACACAAATGATGATAGATTTCACAAGTAAATTTCTACGCAAAATAACTGGGAAAGGAGCAAATTATAGCAAACGAACAATGAAATCTGGGGAAATTGGGATCGCGACCAAATCACACAGTTCGAAGCCCCAATTTTCCCCAAAACCTACTTAGATTCGTTCGCATCAACACCCAAAAAGAAAGGGGAAATTGGGGGAAAGGGGTTTGAACCAACTTACTAGGACAAAGTTGTTGGAGCATCCGGGGATCTTGGGTGCCTGATCGTCCTCGTGGACGATGTCCCCCCCCAAGACCGAGATCGGAAGCGCGAGAAGAAGAGCTACTCCCAGAAGAGCCACGGCGCTACACGAAGATCCCCGGAGCTCGATCCCCCTCGCCATGGGCGCCGCCACCACCAATTACTACTGCGTAAGGAGAGGGGACTCCTATACCATGAGGGGAAAAAGGGCAAATGGAGGAGGAGAGAGAGAGAGAGAGAGAGAGAAAGGGTCGGGAGAGAGAAAGGAGACGAAGGACGAGAGTGGGGTGGGAGTTTAGTACGGGGGTAGATGGGTCCACAAAAGAAGTTATTTCGTGAACCCGGTGCACCACGTCATCCGATGATCCACTGCTTCACAATGGTGGTTTTTTTTTTGGACTGAGTAATAGAAAACTCTTATAAATACCTACTTTTTTTTTTATTTTTCTTCTCTGATTTTAAAAATTTTGTATTTTATTTTTTAAAACTTTTAAATATTTTTAGAAGGGTACAGTATTAATAGAGAAGGCAAAATAATCAAATTACCATTACTTCTTCTATAAGAAAAAATAGTTTCTAATTTATTTTTGTTATTTTGATACACATTTTCGGTATAAATTATAAGAAATTGACGGAATAGTAATAAAATTTTGAGGAAGAAAGGCTAAATGCAACAATTTGAATTGTTGAGGGGGTAAAATATAAATTTTTAAGAGTTAGAAAGGAAAAGTGAAAAAACAAGTATTTACAGAAAATTTTCTGTAATTTAAATTTTTTTGGCTAATTATGAAAATTTTCTTTATATTTTACCATCTAAATCACTCCTTACTCCTCAAATAACTTTGGTAAAAATTCACAGAACTTCTCTAAATTATGAACCATTTTGAGTTGATTATTTAATTTTTTAAAATTTTATTTTTATTAACCGGCTCAAATCAAATAAATTAAAAGCTAAAACAATATAATCAAAATTTTAAAAAATTATATAATTAATTCAAAATAATTTATAGTATAAGTTACGTACTTTTTGACTTGTAACTTTTTTTTTTTTTTGAGAGAGAGATAGTACGCTACCCGCTTCGTCTATTTCATTTAGAAATAAACTTAGCTGAAAATGTGAATCAACTAAGATTCGAACTTGGGTCTCGAATACCAACTATCAAATTCTTTGCCACTTGCTCTAGAAACGGTTGTTGACTTGTAACTTTCTCGGCACGATGGAAGAAAAGTTATGATCTTGGACTTCCTATCCTAGGACAAACCAAGTACAATACCGTGTTTGTCTTTTTATTTGTTAAACAAAATTATTATATATATAAAATTAGACCTTGTTTAATATGGTGTTCGTTTTTTTTATAAAAGTTTATATATTAAAAAGTGTAAGAGTATATGTTAAATTATTTATAATTCTTTGATTGTAGTTCTTTATTTGGCAAAAAATAAAAATAAAAATTTAAAATTAAACTTTTTATTTTTTATATTTTTTAAATAAATTATTATTTACCACTTAGCTGGTATTATATGCTGACCAATTAAAAGAATTCAATATGTTAAATTATATAAAATTAGTGTTAAAAAAAAAAATACAACACGAAACGTCAACCGTGACCGTAATTATTTGCATACGGAAAGTACGGAAATGTTAGGGGTAGCGCTGGTCCACTGAACCAATTGCATTACGCCAGGACAAATTAATTTTTCCTTGGACCCAGTTCATCATGCTTGATGTAGACCGCGTTGCTTACATATTGTTCTATTGTTCACATATGGAATGTATTATTTTTTATTTTTAGGTTATATTAATGTATTATTATTTTGATTTTGATTTTCTTTTTTTGTGTTTGTTCAACTACTACCATATCTCCTACATGCTCACAACTCAAAACATTACGTAGCTTTTTGTCAACACATATTAATATATCATCATCTGCGGCGGAGAATTTATCTTATACTCGAAGTGCGGTTCCAGGATGATTAACAGCACAGCACAGCACAGCACTGCAATATATATGCCGAAGAAACAAAATTAAAGACCTTGTGACATAAATGAACTTTTTATCAGAAATATATCTGGAAAAAGGATAATGTGAGAGTACAAAAATTAAGCTAGGAAGCAAATTTATTACACGAAACAAAATTTTTTTTAAAAAAAACCTATGCAATACAGCTGCGAAGAACAAAATCCAACAAATCAGGGGAAAAAAACATTTCCAATATCATATACCCTGAAAAATGAAACCCTTTTCACAAGCACAGAAGATCTCTGCTAAAAAACTGGAACCTCTGCATGGCAATGAAAAAGCGCGCGAGAATGAAATGCAATCTAGGGTTGAGGGTTGTCTTTTTTTTTTTTTCTCGTAAATATCTAATAGCCTCTAAACGTTGCTAGTTTGCTTGGGGACATACTTGAGCTTGCAATTCTTTTCAACCTTGTGCCGGAACTTGGGCTTGGAAATAATCAGAACTGATTCAAGTGAGGCTATGCCGTCCATCCGATTCTCTGCGCTGCCGAGTATTGTCCTTCCCCTTAAATCCGAAGAGAGTGGTGTGTTGATGCACCCGCATGCCGTGTTATCGGGACAGTCCGATGCTTCGGCTTCAGGAGGAAGGACAAGCTTCACGTGATCAGCCGCAATTGCGGCCTTCCATCCTGGATAACAACAAGATTGGTATTAATATATATGTAATGCACTACAAAAAGTTGGTATTGTCACACACCATTGAGCAATTTGGTAACCGATTTCCCCTCTTCTGGTCCACTACGCAAGTAACCGCAATGCACAAGATAGCTTGTTCTGTCACTACACCAGCAATTTAAAGTGCTTGCATAATAATCTTGCCGAATAGACGGCTGATTACACAGAAATAAGCTAGCTTTAAATGGAAAGGAGGACAGTTAACATCATAAAGATGATCCGTTTCGTGATATTTTCAGCCCATAAACCAAGCTCAAGAGGAACTTTAGGTAAATAATAGCTAGACAAGCGAGAACGTAGCTAAATAACAACATTATATAAAAGCTCAACAAACAGAAAGGAAAATATCTTACTCTGTGAGAGAAAAGCCTCTGCATCTTTGCTCGAGAATATCTCCGGGCCTGGTGAATTATCACTCATCGGCTCTCCATGTGAAAATTTGTAGCAGTCAATGTCTTTCTCCCTCATTTCACCAGAAGAAAGCAAGCTTTTATTAATGGCTATTGGGTTTGCAATATCAGGAGAGGAATGATCCTCACTGTTCTTATCTTCTTTAACTGCGGCAGAATCACCATTCTCATGGTGGTCCACTGGTCTCTGAAGCGTCACAGAGTGCCCGTTGGCATTGAAACCTGAATCAGATTTGCCAAGCTTCTCTTGATAATTACAGCGGCCATTATTATCCCCGAGTGTGACACTGATTGATCCTATTAAAACTTTGGCGTTTTCATGAAGAATAGGGTGGTCTATATTTTCAATGGCTACTTGACCAAAGGAACCCTCTTCTTCCTTCTTGGGCTTTGTTTTCTGCATCCAAACTTTATGCCCAATAGCCTGGGAAATGGCCTTGGGATCCTTGTAGTTTGTATTCTTCACCAAGTCATTACGAACAATTCTTGTTGATTTGGGATGGTTCCGTGAAGGAATTTGTTCTTGATGCTCACAACCCATTTGCATTTCGTGACCCATACTTTGATCAAGATAATCAGCAGACGAGCACGATTTCGGAGTAGAATCAATATCAGGGTCAGATTGCCTAATTGGGTTCGGAGAGAGTAGTACTTCTGGTGTATTTGAGTCAGAATCGGGTGGAGAGCTAGGACTTGGCATTACACATATGGCTTGTGTAGACCCGGACGAACAAAAGTTATTATCTGGATGAGTCGAGTCCTTCAGTTTATTCTCTTTCTGCCTCAACTTTTTCATCCTTTTTTTCTCCAAAAGCTCCGCTTGCCTGCAAAGTAATTATTACCATCCAAACAATACCAAAACAGGAAAAAAATCATTCGACAGTTGACGAGAACCTAATCTTACGGGTGAAAGTCTGCCAACTGGCCTACATGGAATATTATCACTAAAAAGTGAAAGGATACCATCTTTTAGCAACTTCCGTACACATTCGTGTTATCATTAAATAGCTAGTACAGAGAGGTCAACGAATTAAATTTGGAAAATTTCTTCTAAAGATACAGTTTAATCAAGCCATATGAAATTGTTGTTCTGGACTCAAATTACCAACTTACCTTTTTTGAGCAGCTTCCTCTTCCTCTACAAGCAGCTTCTGGCATCGCAAAGCTTCTGCGGCCTTGTCAGCAAGCCATGCTTTGACCTACGCATTGAAATTTATTTACTTCTCCGAGTAAGAAATAATGAAAATTACGGAAAACCTTGGATAATGATTTTGCTCTACCAGCTTTTGTTCAAGAAGGAAACTAGTGCATGCGACAAGATTTTTCATCTCCAAAGCAGTTCTTCCAGCTTCTCCATTGAACAAGAACTTTTGCACAGGAACAGAAGTACCAGCACACAAGAAGGTCTTCTCACTTGCATCATCAAGAATGTTAAACAGTTCCTGTGATGATAATGGAAACCTGGATGGCTTGGCATGGACCATATCCTGAAAAAGCAAATTACCATTTTAAATTATGAAAATGACATGGATAGGATGGACATCAATGGCAATTAAGAAATAAGGAGAAAGGAGACATAGATGAGTATCATACCAAAAGAGAAGTGCCAGCCTTGGCATACGTCAGCGGCATTGATGCAAACCCTGGCTTGAACAACCATGAAGATAACGCTCTTATAATTGAAGAACCACTAACCTCCTGAACAACAAGTTACAAGAAGTCGAAAAACCAGGACATATTAAGTAACAGCACAAATTTAACAGGGGAACAAAGCGAACAAGCATCGACCATTAAAAACATGTCGAAATTATTTTGCAACAGGACTGTTTGATCGGGATACTTCTCAACACCAGAATACAAGAAAAGTTTAGTTCCCAAATAATGACCTCTATAGCCACGTCTGCGAGTGATAAAATATCTTTTGCCTCATCCAATGATAACTGGTCAGCACAGAGAAAGACCTTCATTAGTAGCAGATTGAGACAAAAAAAATTACATTTCTGATGGACAACGACCTAAGCTAAAGCATGACCAAATCATTGATCCAGATAAATATAGATCTTGGTTTGGGACTTTAGTAGGACATAAATTGGCCAATAATTATAGTTTCTAGGCGAGTAAGGTATACGAGTAAGTTTCACTATGAAGCAGTAATGAAGATCTAACTGAATAAATTCAACTTTCAAATGAAAATTACCTTATCCCAGAAAGCACCAATGTATTCTCTGTTCTTTGGAAAGTCCTGTAAACGTCAACTGAATGTCAGAATCCAGATTTTGATAGAATAAGCTACTTGAGTGGAAAAAAATTGTAATATTAGAATCCAGAAGATAAAATGGGGGGAAGAACTGATAAGCTGTTTGGTAAGGACAATTTCTTTTGTCGAAAAGAAAATTGTTACTTTCCTACTTTTTGTCGTTTATGATCATGAAAACATGCTTTATCAAATTAACAAAGACAAGTACCTTATCTACATTAAGAGACCGGCGGTGTACGCGGACATGGCGCCTATAGTTTATCGAAGAACAAAATTCTCGGGAACATTTTTCACATTTCTGCAATTGCACCTTTATTGGAGACAATAACGGCCATCCAGGAAGATCTGCCAGAAGGAAAAAGAATTAAGTTCTTTTGTCAGGCAAAACTCTGTTCTATTCAGCAAGAAACAAGACCTATGACTAGCTACAACCCCAAATACCTGCTTGTGACACTTGACATACATTTTTCAGGCTCACCATTCGCCCTTGCAGCAGCCTGAGCAAAAGCAACAACAGCATCAGAAATTCTCAGAGCTTGCATTTGATCAGATGTGCTCTTCGGCCTCATGCTCATCTCAGAGCTCCTATTATCAACATCTTCAAGATATCTATCCTGCCTTACTTCTATGCAATTCTCTAACTTTGGACTTTCTGAAACCCTGCTGCTCCCCGGCTGATCTATTCCTTGGAGCAAATTTAACCACTGGCTAGAACTATCACCAGCTCTGGAAAATGAAAACAATGGCTGTTTTTCTATTCCTTGCCTGGTAAAATTTTCAAGGGAGTCTTGCTCTTCCCTCTCTGGCTTCATGCTATTCCTCTCAAGCACCACTGAATCCGGGGTGCTACCTACGCTAACTTTGGCAACTGACATTTAGAGTCCCAAACTTTCAACGTGCCAGTCCCTATTATATGAAAGAATTCACAGGAAATGACAGCACTATGACAACTTGATAAGATATGACCAGATAAGCTAAAAACATGCATTTAAGCCGCTAAAAAATAAAAAAAAGTACATACAGCAGCAGTCTCTTCCACCACTAACTTAGTGGTAAGTGGGAAGTTGAAGTATCAAGAAGTGAATTCAGAAGGGGCGGATAGAACTCCATTAAAAAAGGAAGTGCACACACATCTTTTTCGAAAAGGTTAAATTCTTGAAAAAAGTCTCAGTTGTCATCAAAGCCTTACGTAAATAACAACTATCCAAGCTGAGTGGGCCAGAAGAACAAGCAAATTTTCAAAAGCAGCTTACAACCTAGTACAAACCCTCTAGAAACGGAGCCTACACCTTGAGGAAAATAAAACCACAATGAGAAACATGAACACGTTCGCGGTTACAATAACCGATCTCAGGCTCATGCAATCAACACATGAAATTCCAACAATTCAAATGGGAAAAACGTCCACACATGATGAAAGATTACAATTTTTAGGTGGCAAAACTATGAGAAAGCATCAAAATAAATGAATTGATCAGTGCTTCTGTCAATAAGGTAATATCAGCCTATCCAAATCACAAAAGCACCACTTGAAATGCTACTAATTAAGAAAATCAACTAGTCATCGAACAAGAAGGGAATTAGAAACGGAATCACTAGAGCTTACTCATATTAATGGATGCATTATCTAGATCAAAATACGTGTATATAGAGAACAACAATTATCAGATCCGGATGAAACTGTAAACCAAAAACAGTTCCAATTGCATTAAACTTTGAAGCACTAGGAAAACGGTTCCAAAAAACGTTTCCCATCACAATGTGCTCAAAGCAGCACTAATCTCACACACCAGATCCGCAAAATTGGAATTTGGAACAAATCAAACCATCACCGGTTTAATAAATGAAAAGAAAAATTAAGGATCATCATCCCTACCTAGAATACAATAAGAAATAACATTTGCAACACCAAAATTCATATTAAATTTCTTATCTACTTTCAACATCAGCAACACACCACTCAAACTAATAGAAAGCACGATTCAACAAGTGGAGCGTAATCACCTACCGATCACAGGGATCGAAGAGGACGAAGACGGTCGCGAAATCGAGAGGCCAACATGTGACAGTGGCTAGGGAGCCAACTCCAACATGATAATTTATATATATATATAAAAAAAAAGGGAAAAAAAAATAAAAAAGGAAAAGTTGGGACGTGGGAGAAATAGAGGGGGAGAGGGGGACGAGCGCGTAGCGTAGTGCAGCTTCGGGTGCTCTCCCGAGAAAAGTATTAATCAAATTAATTAATTAATTAATTAATTAATTAATTAATTATGGGTTTAAATATTCGGGGCAACGAGAGCCGTAGATCAGGACAGCTCCCTGATGATCCTTTTTCACCTGATTTGAGGGAAACCATTGCATGGACCTCGTCCACCACGTCGGCCGTAGACCATAAACTAAGTAATTTATTCTTGGGTAAAAACGTCCACCTAATTATAAAACCATTTTTGAGCCCATTACTTAATCTTTTAAAATTTTAATTATTCTAGCTAGTCTTTTAATTTATTGAATTTGAGTCGTTCAACGGATTGATTTTAAAATTTATATGCATTATTTATTTTTATAGATTTAATTAGTGTACTTCATGTAATTTCACAACTATAAATTTTTTTAATTAAATAATTAGTATAAATTTTAAAATTAAAATATTATTCACTGACTCTAATCAAACAAATTGAAAGATTTGATAGTAATATCAAAATTTATAAAGATCAGATTATCAATTTAAAATATTTCATAGTTTAAATAATTTTTGTATATGTTTAATTTTTTCTCTTGGTCATTCACATCCCTTTTATTTGAATTTCTCCAAATTCAAATAGAGGAAAGGTTCCCAAATCACAAAAAAAATTGTCCTACTTATATTTTACTATCTAAATTTTATGAATAATGAATTTTTTATAATAAAAAAATTCGAGCACATCGATGATAAGCTGATTAGAAAATTTTATTTTTCAATTTAAGTATATAAATTCTCACTTAAAGTATGATTTGCATACAGTTATGTAAGTGGCTAACTTTTGACAAACATAAGTGAAAAATTTTAACACTTCAAAATTTTAGGTGATAAATCATTAATCAGATAAATTCTGGATGATTAATTACAAACCAAGCTTTAATTAGTTTTGATTTATTTTACCTCAATTAAAGTAATTACTACCCAGTGTATCGCCGCACATTGATAGGCGGTCCAGGGCTAATGTGGTGGACCAGGTCCATAGAATATTCTTTCCGAAGGGTACCGAGTGTTTAAACACACTAGGCCGAACCCACTCGGGCCTACGGCCCATGCTATATATGGGCTGAATTTTGGCCCACTAACCCATTCGTACGATATATATTTTCGTGAACGCTGTTCACCACGTCATCCGTGGACCGCCCAATCAGCATCTATATATCCTCTTCTTCATCCCCGATCCGTCGATCTCGCGCCGCCTCTCGCCGTGGTCGGTGGTCGAAAGCGGGGTACTTTTCGCGTATCGCCCCCTCTATTTTTTCCGGTTCTCATTTGCCCCCTTGCTCGAATGAATTATTATTCTTGTTATTTTTGTTCTTTCGCTCTCACTTCACTGTTGAATCTCGATTCATTCCAATTTCTACACAATACCGTAGATAAATCTATATCAAGTACTTAATTTTAGGTACAACAATATATAGAGTACCCCCTCAACTATAGACCGTTATGAAATAGGCCCCTGGACTTCAGTTTACACTCTCCTCAATTTTTTTTTAATCATTGAATTTCAAATTTATAATATTTTCAACTAATTGCTAATAGATCCATCAAATTTAACAAAATTTCAACTTGAAAATCTATATTGAGTTGTAACAATAATAGGTTATGATGTCCAGGATCTCATGATCTTTCCTATACAAATTACAATCTCAAATTGTTCTAATCTTTGCCTTTGAAATAGTCGGCAAATGTTCGAGCTCAATTTCGACTGTTATTTCATAGTTTACATGCATAACTACAACTATGTACATGTACGTACACACTGTAATCTATGTTTCTTCATGTCCATTCACGTAGCGCGCACACTGTTAAATTCGAAAAGGTCTCTCCTTGTTCCGATCGTAGATCAAATCGCACCCTTTTTGATGCTCGTGCTTTCGAGTTTTCTTGATTTCCCTGCAAGTTCGAAAGAAAGTATCACGCAATAAGAGAAAAGCTAGAATTTTGTCTCTAACAATGTGTCGCTGCTGTCGCTGTCGCAGTCGCAGAGCCATTGTATGTTGTGCATTTTCTTAGAGAAACCTAAACTAACTTAAGTTGCTTCTGCGTCGAAGAACCTAGTAGTAAATGTGCAACAATTTTTTTCCCATGGAGATTAACTTGTGAGTTGAGAAGATCCTCAAAGGTCTCAATTTGCACACCTTGTGATCTTTTCAACTTTTCTGATGTTATCTGTTATTATCTGACACTTTTTTATGTATGAAGAACTCCATGTCAGGATATGAAGCATTTTTCGACTTTGTTACGCTTGCTCTTAAGTTTTTCTACCTACCTACACATGGCTTATTTTCTTACCTGCCATAGCCCGTAATATATCGAGTGTTCTCCATTCCTTTGATTCGAGGCTCGGCCTTTGCTTCCTTTCGAGGCTGCAGCACCTCAAGGCCAACCTCAGCAGCTTCTCAGCCTGCACTGCTGGCCAGTCTCCAGCAGAACCGTCGAGAATCTGCCTCGCGACCCCCCTCCTAAGCCCCTCCTCCACCTGCTCAGCTATATTCAATTCCAGAAGCCCTGTCAGAAGCTGTAAAGTTACGACACCATATGAATACACATCGGACTGAGGTGTTAACTCTCCCGTCATCAAGAATATAGGGTCCATGTACCCCGTAGTCCCCATCGGGTTCGTCTTTCGACAGATAGTTTCTTGGTTCGACGGGTCGTTGAGTATCGCTCTAGCAGTGCCAAAGTCTCCGAGGCGGCTTATATTGTTCTCATCGAGAAGTATATTCTGAGGCTTAAGATCGGCATGGATTATAGCGTATGGCTTGTTTGTGTGGAGGCAAATGAGGGCGGAGCGTTGCTCGCCGAGTATACGGACACGGTCTTGCCAGGATAGCGCGCGAACAAGCTGTTGCTTCAGTGTGCCACTGGGGAGGTATTCGTAGACAAGAGAACATGACTTTGAGCACACTCCCATTAGTTTAATTATATATGGGTTCTTGATCATGCCTAGCACATGAACCTGGAGAGACCATAGAAACTATTGGTTAGTGATCGGTTCTGTTGGGTAATCGGAAACACGTATTACATAATACTGATAAGATTGCTGTTGACTTACATATATTTTTTTTATCTGCTTAGAATGAGAATTTTTCAGAAGTGTTCTGTTGCATGGATTAAAAGGAAAGGAAATTCACCTCTTGCTGGAACTCGGGATGGCCTTGTTTGCTCTTCGGATTTAGCATCTTTATCGCAACCACGGCGCCACGCAGTTTGCCTCTGTAGACCGGGCCGTAACCTCCTTCGCCAATTATGTTTCTTCGGTTGAAATTGTTGGTTGCTCGCTTAAGTTCTGAGTGGGAGAATTCTGTGACATGTTCTGGAATTGGTGGATTTGGGTTGTCTCCAACACCTTTTAACTTCTGCTCTGAGAACACGGCCTTTCCTTTGCTTGCTATACTACTTTCGTTCTTTAGACGGATCTTTAACTTCTTGACCTCTCTTTTAAGCTGTTTAACCTCTGCCTGCAAAAGACGATATGTTCTGATTGTTTAGGTTGCCAGAAATTTTCGACATTTTAATCAATTGGAGCATCAGTTCCTCCATCCGTAAACTAATGCTTACATAATCACCAAATTTCTTGTTTCAATATTCATTTTTATAGAACCATAGTAATTGAAGTGGTTTTATCTTTAGTTGATGCTTTCTTTGTGACATGCTCAAACCGTATAAGTTTCCAGTTGTTGGGCCAAGCAAATTGGTGGGAGAGAATTACCCATAGTAATTGGACTTCAGCTGCATCATTCCTGAAGCTCTTATGCTTAACCGGGCGATCTGGAGCTTCTTCAGAAAACATCTCGCCTCCACTCTCATCAGTTGTGGTGTTGCTTTCCTTCAAAGCAAATAACATAAGTTAATAATATATGAAAGACTCAAGTCCATACAGATGTTTACTTTCAGGTGAACTATAAATTTTTGTTTATTTTCTGTTTGGCAGACAGTAGTATTTTAGACTAAAAACGACCTCCATACCATTTGCTCTCTCCCTTTCTCTCGCTATACGCTCTCACACATACACGGGTTAAAGTAGGTGTCTGTAAAATTAAATTGAGTTCTGGAACATTAGATACCGATGGCGATTCGTTTTCGCGAACTGTGGTCTCAGTTTTCTGACTCACGTCCGAGTGACATAAACTTCTGTCTGTGAGAGTGTGAATCTCATCTTGATCACTCGGTATTTCATCATCCTGCATAATCAGATTTATAAGATGGTTGTGATTAAGTTTTATTCAATCCTCGCACATAATGTTTCCATCAGCTTCCGTGATGTGGAGTTTGCTACGTGAGCATACTCCACTGTTTAGCCTGCATTTTGGAATTGCTTCGCTACTCCAAAAATTAGAAGCTTCTCAAAATCCGGAGTTTTAAATCATGATTATTTTTTCCTTTTCATCATACACGTAATGTTTGTGACAAGCGGTGCTTATGGTATTCTCTTTAGAGGATAGCTAATGATAAGTCGGCACCAGATCACTCGACGGCGTTGCGTATGCTTCAGATTCATTCGCTGCGTATGCTTCAGATTCATTGGTTAATGGCTCCAGTGCAGGTATAGACAATTCTTGACTTTCTTCATTCTCAACTTTTGTCTCAGTATCTTCTCGAATAGCTCCGCTGCACAAGAAATGTTGAAAGTTTCATTTATACGCCTGTGAGAAACTCATATACTATCTTTCTGCAATTCTGGATTTCTATTTATGACCTTTGAAAAACTGAATTCTCTGCATATAGTCCCTTGTACTGAAAAAAGTTTTGGTGACAGTCTGGATGAAGAAAGAAAACAAGAAATTGAGAGCAACTAATTTGGAGCAATGGCTGCTCTTTTGAATATCGAGCCTACCTGGTGGAGATGTGATTTCCATCGCGGACCAGCCATATCTGGCAGCATTCGAGCAGTTCAGCTTGCTTCGACATGGATCTGCATGTCAACTCATCATCTCATTCGAGTTTCTGAACCCAGTAAGATCAGGTGAGTGTATTTGCCTTACCGCGCACTTTCGTCATATTTAAGTTTAGAGAGTTAACCGATCAATGGATGCCAGGAAAGCATGAATTTTACTTCCTTTTCGTCTTAACAAATATCAATTGCGCATGCCTAAATTTAGAAAGCTGAAAAGCAAGAACCATAGGAACATAACGTCTTTAATTTCATATTACCTTGAAGCTGTAACCAATCTCTTTACTCGAAATGTTTTCACAAGATTTATAATACCTCTTAGAACATTTTCATCATTTACGTACTCTAACTTCACCTGCGTATTTACAAGTAAATGTTAGCCTCACGTACAAATCTCTTCCTCTGGTATCATAATAGAAAAAATTAGTTGTTTTTGAACGCAACCAATGCGTCAAGTTTATACGAAGAGTATGTTTGGTAATAGAAGAAATTCTCGTGCAAAGCAAACAATAGATAGTACCTTTCTTCTCGTACAGATGCGTTTGTACCGACACATCAATTTGAGCATTTCGTTCCTCTCATTTCTTCTGTGCAATTCCTGCTCTTGTTCATTTGCTAACTTGTGTGAAACTTTACCGCCCACTGCAGGTGTTGTAAAAGAATCTAATCAGCAATATCATCAATAATTTCTTAACGTTTTTGTCTGATAGCAAAAGGAACAGCGAAAAGTTTCAATTAGTCTACTGAAATAACAAATATCAGCAGCTGATCTTTTATCGGAACGCCTTTTCTGCTAAGTCACGTAAGAGATGTTTCCTAGAATTTGAAATCATTTAGCTCTTTTATGTTGGCTTTGGAACAGAAGCAGTAGCCAGTATGTTTCAGCGAAAGATCCAATTTGTAAGCTTATGTTTCTGCTGCAGCAGGTGTGCGTATATGAAAAGCAAATACTCAGATATATCGACATTCATTGCTATGGATTTGAAGAACTTACTGAAGGGCATCCACTTCGAAGGCCAATGAACATGGAGAAAGACGATTCGAGCCGTCGGGAAGTTCACCAAGACCCACGAGAGGTTGGTACTGTCTTTCTTAAATTCCTTCCCGAGCGTGACGTAAATCGCCTCCTCTGTATCTCGAGACGATCCATCTCTTCTCGAATACATGATCTTTATGCCCAGAAACAGAAATCAGAGAATGGCATGCATGCAAATCAGAAAAGGCAGAGGCTGCTGTGTTTCAAATATATCTGCGTGCTAGAGAAGGTGAAAAAGACATCAATAAAATAAGGTTTTGATCTACATATTTGAGACGAAAAAAATGAAACTTTTGATGCAGAAGGTTTTGGAGCCACTTCAATGATATTACAGAAAAGGAAATGGCCCGTACCTACAGCATAGTTTAATATATTCTATATTTTACATCAGTGCACGTAATATGATTCATCTGGTTTAATCGTGGTGTGAACTCGAAGAAATAGAGAGCTTCTAAAAAAATTTTCCGCGAAGTTGCGAAGTATTTTCAGTAATTGACTTCTAAGTTTATAATAATATGCATATGTTATCTTCTATAATTATAATAAGAAAAATAGAAATAGAAAAGAAAAAGGAGAGCTTTGTCTTTGTTGCTTGTGTGGAGAAAGTCGTTGCTTGCTGCTACGCGGGATTTGCTTAAATAAAGACTTTTGTTCAACGGTGAAGTGATTCACGCGGTTCCGGGTCGAGTGAACCGGACCGGACTACGTGAGCCCGGTTCGCACTGGTGTTGCTTTGGCCTGAAGTGACGAAAATGCCCCTGGAGGGTAGGCGAAATTACCACGGTTGGACATGTAATGCTGATATTAGGCAATTTATATACATTTCTAGGCCTATTATTTTAGGATAACACGTAATATGTCCCTATATACCCATTGTATAGTTCTTCGTTATTTTAAAATATTTTAAATATTTTCCCTTTTAATACCTGTTAAGTTATCTCAGATTAAACTCGGATTAAATTTTCACCTGAGTTAAAAAAAATCAAAAATACCTCTTTTGCTCTTAAGGGCAAATAAGATAATAGTTTCACAGAAATGACAATTATTGCTAATCGTTCACTAATAAAATTTACGTCTAAAAACATATCTGAAATAATTTGAAATATTAAAAAAATATTTTTAATATTAACTTTTTAAGAAAATGATATAGAATTACAAGAGTCTATTTAGAGTTCTCTTATTCTGTTTAAGATTATATTTTATTAGATTGATATATTAAGTAATATGATATAGAATTACAAGAGTCTATTTAGAGCTCTCATTATTCTGTAATGTCGTAAGTTCGATCCACACCTTTAACATTCATTTATTAAATAGATTAAATCTCTGTCTCTTCACATACCAATTCCACTATATATATTCATAAAGACAAATTACCAATCAAAAAATTCAAGGGAAGGAGCCAAACGTATATCTAAAAGGCTATAGCATCACATTTGATTCAGCATAGAAAAATGCCATTACAGTTCCCTCCCCCCTCACTTTCACTCCTTTTTCTCTGTATACACATTTATTTATTTATTTATTTATTTATCTAAACATGCATCATACAGACAAGTGAAGTCAAGGGGGGAAAAAAAAAAATCATTCTTGCTGCTGTAGCCATTCTTGGATTGCGGACCGCAGTGCGTGATTTGGGATAAGCTCGGAGTGCCGAAGCTTAAGGTTGGTCATCGGCGATGTCAAGTGGCCGCTCTCGAGCCATCCCAGAATGGCCTCGCCTTCGTAGGTGAAACCGTCCGCTGCGATGACCGGATCCCTCATGATCTCCTGTGATTCATAAAATTTAAAATAATAAAAAAAGCGTAAGCAAAAGAGTTCTTTTCAGTTCAAACAATTGAAAGCATCTATTCAAGTAGCTAAAAGATGAACTGAGGTTGAGTGTGATGAGAACAGAGCATAACAACAGCAAAAGTTGATGTTTCTGAAGATCATGGTTGTCAAATTTTACTGCATAATCAAGCAAAACATAGGCTGAATTCATAAAAAAGTTGAATTGTCAATCATGATAATCTCTCACCTGCAATATTGGACAAATAAAGTAGGATGGAATCCCGCGACCATCTTCAGAAACTGATCGAAAAGACAAGGAGGCCAACCCCAAAGAAGCAGACTTCATCATAGCCTCAAGCACCTTCGAAACCTCGCTTGCAAGATTAGGCCGGTTCTTTCTTTTAATCTCGCAGCACCGCAAACTAACCTGTGCCAAATTTTCAGCCTGCAAAAAGGGCCAATCTCCCGCCGATCGATCCAATATTGCTTGCAAAGAACCTTTTCCCATAGCCTCTCCAACATCTCTGGCTAGCCCAAAAGCTGATCTGCCCGTTAACAGGCGCAATATTACGAGCCCGAAAGAATAGACATCAGATTGCGGTGTGAGATTCCCTGTAATAATGTACTCAGGATCCACATAGGCGAAAGTGCCCTTAGGGTGGGTTTTATTGTAGAGGGTTGTTTTCTCATTGCATTGGTCGCTCAACCGAGAAATACCAGAATCACCGATTTTCGCCACATAGTTTGCATCAAGAAGAATGTTTGCAGGTTTTAAATCACCATGAACTACATTTAAATTAGAAGAATGGAGAAAAATCAGGGTAGAGCAGATCTCAGACATAATTCGGACTCGATGCTGCCAAGTAAGAGGCTTTGTGTTATTCGTGCAGATTAGTCGGTCTTCTAAGCTTCCATTAGGCATGAACTCGTAAACTAGAGCAGGAAATTCCATACATACTCCGATGAGGGTTACAAGGTTTGGATGTCTCACTTTGTTGAGAACATTAACCTGCAATAATTTAAAAGCGTAAGCTAGTTTGAATTCAATATTATATTCGGGGTTAATTACAACGTAGTCCTGAAGTTCGCCATCATTTACTTAAATCCTCAACAGTTTCATTTTTAACACTGTTGTCCAAGTCCAACTTTAAGGACTAAACTTGCAATCAATCCTTATGGTCATGTTTGTTATAAAAATTTTCAAACAATAGGAAGAAAAAACCTGCAATAAACCCCTTGACAGTTGACACATTTTTGATTAAAGATATTTAGAGCATACCTCTTCATAAAACTGCGAATGCAATGTTGGAGGGTTTAATATCTTTATAGCTACAGCAGTGTGATGGAGAAAACCCTTGTATACCGTTCCATATCCACCTTCGCCAATCTTCAGGGAGTTGTCAAAGTCATTTGTCGCCAGCTGAAGCTCCGAGTACGAGAACTCCACAACATTCACAGTTCCTTGAGTAGTTGCAGTTTGCTCCCTCTTTTGTTTACGCAACTCTTCTGCTTCTCTAACTGCATCATCTCGTTGCAGCAGCAATTCCTCGATACGAAGCTCTAAATGAATGTTTTGGTGTTCCAATGCGATTTTATTCTCGTGTTCGTTTTGGAGTTCATCAAGGGCTTCATCTCTCTGTTTTCTGAGTTTTTCTGCTTCCACCATTTCTCTTGTTAGTTTTTCTTCCATTTCTTTCTTTTGTTTCATCTCCTTGATGTGCAGAACATCTGATGCTTTGACCTGATGAAAGAGGCAAGCACATAAGACTGTCTATTTTGGCTGAGCTTCTGGAACGACTTTTCGACTCCGAAAAGCGTTAACAAGGTATGCGATAAACAACGAGTCTGAAGCTTTTGCTATAACAAGCAAATGAAATGAGCTTCTGAGCTGCAAAAACAGAAACTCCAATTTGAAGTTTCCGCATATGCTGCACTAGTAAGTTGTTTGAGGGATTTCACAGAAAAGCTGATGGTGGTCATTTCAATAATTTTGCTCAAACAAACACTTCTACAGAAGCTCTAACCAGGCCAAATAGGCCCTAAACATTTTTTTCCTGATTTTCTTTGATTATCTCCGAAGACAAATAGATGATTGAGATCAGTTACAGTGAAGTGCTTCCATAAAGCTCATCCTGATTCAACCCTCGCAGCGAAGTTATTACTAAATATGAGGATGGCTACTATAAGTACACTAAAATGATGAGTTAACTAAGTTGGCAAAGAGACCATCACAAAAAAAGTATTTACTTACTTTCTGCATAGCCTCATATAAATCTCTTTCAGCTCTTTGGCGTCGGCATGTCTCTTCATAAACCTCGCGCTTTAATTTTTCTGCCTCTTCAAGTGCACTTCGTAGTTTTTCATACAATTTATGGTTTGTCAGATCCTTTTCCTAGAAGAGAACAGGAATTATCTTTATATTAGATTATTCTTTCCACTTATTCCTCTTATCTCAATCTTTTGAACTAGAAAAGTATTGCACTAGTTTTGTGTCTGTTCACCACATTCGACGACCAACACAACAGTGGCATCCGGTTGTGAGTACAATGTTTTAGGCTCTTTCGACTGAATTATAATTGGAAAGACTTAATATATGTATGGATCATAATGCCACTCTCTACTATGGGTTTATATTCAATATCCCAAAGAAGTTTTAAATAATATTTACTATTTTCAGATTTTGAAACCGAAGAAATGAATAAAACTAAAAAGAAACACACCAATTGATGAGGTGGACACACAACTTGATGATCATCTTCTTTTCTTTGCACGTATTCCGATGAGCTCTTCAGCCCGTTAGAACTCGAAATATCATCCCAGCGGTCGGAAATGCTATCCTCTGCACTTGACCAACTACTTGGAGTTGACACATTGGACACTTCATGGAGTAATGTTACGGCTTTCGTCTCTCCATTAGAATCTGAAGTGAGAGAGCTTTTTCTTTCTTTCCAAATGTCCTGCATGGGTTTTGGAGTCCATGTCAATGATTTGTGCCGCACTAGAGGCAAGGCTACAAATAATTGGTCTTCTAATCTGCTAAATCCGGATCTTTGGCCCGCTATAGGTGGCTGCATCATTCCAAAACCTTGTTTGCCAGCTTCCCTATTTATTAGGTTCAAACGATTTTAGTTCAGAGAGTATAAAAGTCATAAGATCATCAAGAAACTAATTGAAGAACATCAAAGCAATACTACACTGTGAATCAGATAAAGGTTGTCAAATACCATTGAATTACCAAAGTCAATTCCTATGAAGTTTAACAGCATGACCTTGATTATCTACTTGATTATCCCCCTTTTTTAATTAAACAGAAAAAAAAAACATAAATTTGTATCAAACTTCAGGGTTAGTATAGGAAATAATTTTACCTGGACAGCAATGTCAAGCTAGTGAGGCACAGTGGTTTATCTACGAACAAGATGAGATGCAGAACAATGCAGTTCAAGTTACAACACTGTTTATTCCGAAAAAAAAATTCAAACATGGTGCTGTGTGGTGTTGTGAGAGCAATATTTAATAGTTAGTTCTCTTGTTATATGCTGCAATGTAGTCCAATACATTATGCTGATTCCGTGGACTGTATTCATACCTGGTGCATATCAAATTCCCTTTGCAAACAAACCAGATCGCACATGATGGACGAGCATGCCTTTGTACATTGAGCGCTTTCTTTGACTTGGGCATCTTCATTTTTCTAAATCATTAAAGCAGTGGTTAAGTTAGGCACAACTGGTTTCACTTTTACACGAGAGAGCGAGATTACAATGATTTCTGTTTTACTTCTGACAAAGAGACCCCCAAACATACAAAATACCAAAAGATAAAAAAAATTCGATGAACTTTTTAATTGAAATGACAGGTTTTCCTCTTGTAGAGTGAAGAGTGCACCAACAAGAAAACCAAATCTTATGTGACTTTGGAGAGTGCAGTTCACAGCACTATGAATTATTCTAATGTTCCACATATATTTCACAGTGAAATGCACACCAAACTTTACAAGTAAAACATCATCCCAGCCCCTTCTCCTCCTTCACGTGAAATGACACACATTTAGAAGAACTTGTGCTTCATACCTTGAATATTGCTTCTCTGACGCTGCTCCCATGACGAGCTTCGTAATCCCACGATCTGCAACAATCTCTACAAGTCCTTCCCCAACATCATCTCTCTCGATAACTACTTTCTCAGCTCGCACCTGTTTAATTAAAAACAAGAATACAAATAACTTACAACTGCCCAAAAACCAGGAGAATCCTTTTTCTTTCTCCAATAAAACCAACTTCCACCAAAACTTCTTGGTTAAAGCATTCCATTCCTAACTTATCAAGCTTTAATTTTCCTGGACATGGATGAACTAGGAGGTTAAGGAGAAGAGAGATGACAAAGCAGTGGATATTACCTTTTTACTTGAGCATATATTAAGGTATGCATTCATAGTTTTATAAATGGACGACATCTCCAGCTTTCGGTGTGCAGTCACCTCCTGCTCTTTGAGTTTGCTTGCAGGGAACCTGCAACCCACTGGAATCAAGAATGAAAAGAAAGCACTTGACAACTATTCCTAGGGAAAAACATATATGTAGTATATAGAAAAACAAAAAAAAAAAGCCTATATTGGGAAATACAACTGAAGGATTAAATACAATGAAACTCTACATATTAGATAAAGCTTAGCTTCTTTTTTTCCCATCATAGTTCAAAATCAATTATCTTAAAGCAGAAGACATTGAAAAAGTGGGATCTCACTAAATTACTAAAAAACGCCAAAAGGTAAAAGATTTTTGTCTTTAATCAACTTCTGTATTGGAGTTTGAGTCAAAATGGTAACATTCAAGAGATTTTACTTACAGGGATCATCTTATATTCTCACCATAGTTCATATCAATTGTTTTCAGAATTTTGTAAGGTTAAGTAATGAATTAATATAAAATGGAGACAAATTTTGATCAAATTAACCTGAGATATCAAATGGGTTCTCAACAAATCATCAAATCCACATAAAAAACGCTTTTCTTTTTTTTTTCTTGTTTTTTGCAATCAACTTCTGTGATTGGGATTGAGTTAAGAAGGTAATATTGATTAGATTCTTAAAGATAGGGATCATACTATATTCTCATCATAGTTCATAACGAGTTATTTCCTGGATTCATAAGCTTAACTACAAATGTAAGAAAAAAAAAAAAAGGAAAAATTTTGATCAAATTGAGGTGAGATATCAAATGGGTTCTCACCAAATCATCAATGCAACCCAAAGAGCACAAAAAAACACCGATTTATTTTTTAAAAAAAACACAAATATCTGGTATTTGATTAGGGTTAAGGTGTTGAGTATCGAAGAGACTCTTACTGATGGATATCATCTTCGGGGGGCAATGGACATGGACGAGGACGAGGGCGACGACCTTTTTTGGCCCCGCCATGTTCTCTATCGCCCACACCAGCGTCGCCTTCCCCTCCTTCACGTCCTTCCCCACCGCCACATACACCTTCTTCATCTCTCTCCTTCTGATTGTTCTCTTTTTTCTTCTCTTGCTTCCTCCTCCTCATCCTCTTCCACTACCCCTTCCCTCCTCCTCCACCACCACCTCCCTCGGCGGCGCCGCCTCCTCCGCCGCCGCACTTCGGAGGCGCCGCTCGAGACCAGGGGTGTGAGCGATCTCCATGGACGAGCTCGCCATCGCCATGATCGATCGTAGTAGTCGCCTCTTCCCCTTCCCTTTTTCTCTTTTTTTTTTTTTCGGTGGAGTCTCCTTTTCCCAGTTGGAGTGAAATGTAATTTGAGGAGAATATTGGGGGTTTCGAGAAATATTTGTAAACCTAATAAAAAAAGATGGAATTATGCGTCTCATTTTTTGTTCTTATTACACAATATTTTTTAATGCTAGTTAAGTTTAAAAAAGGAAATTTATGGGAGGCAATAATTAAATCTCTACTGGTTTAGAGAGTATTTTGTTTGGATTTAGTCCACCACGTCAGCTATGGACAGCTCATTTCATTCCATCTAATTATCTATTTTTTAAAAAAATAAATTTTAAAGTATTTAAATTGAACTCTATATGTGTTAACATTAGCTGTGAAAGGCTATGTTTTGGTATTGTAATACATTGAATACAGTAAAAAAAAGTACAATAAAAATTACTATGTTTGTTTTATAAATAATATCCTATGCAATATATCCCAATAAGTCAATTGTAATATATTTTTATAAACAAATTACGTGTGATAAGATAATATGATAAAATATTAATATATTTATTTTCTTCGATAATATGAGTAGGATTATTGTGTTATTAGGAGTACAGCAGCCTGTGTGCTTCTAAATTTTTAATCATTTATCAATTTTGATGAACGATGTGAGAGAGAAAAAAAATTAGATATCTTAATTTATCTTTTTTTTGAATTTCTCTTTTCTCTCTCATCTTAACCACTCATCAAAATTAACAAATAATTAAAAATTTAAAAGAGTGCTCCTAATAGCATAACAACCCTACTCATAATATATTGCGTTCACAAAAAGGCAATTATAATACATTTTTTATAATATTTTACTAAAAAATAAAGGGAAAACTTCAAAAAATCCTCATGTAGTTTTGTAGTTTCTCACTTTGCCCCCTGTGGTTTAAAATGTATCAAATTTCCCTCCTGTGGTTTTATTTTTATCTTTTCAGTAGCTTTTTCGTTAACATTTTATTAAATTATATACAAAAAACTTCAGACACTATCTACATTTATCAAATATTTACTTTAGTACCCTTTAATTTTAACTTTATCACTGATTTAAGAAAAAAAAAATAATGAAATTGATAAGAAAAATAGAAAAAAAAAATCACAGGGACAAATTAATACATTTTAAACCACAAGGGGGTAAAGTGAGAAACTTTGAAACCACAGGGGGTTTTTTGAAGTTTTCCCAAAAATAAAAAAGTGAAAAATATACACGTAGGTGACGTAGCAATGAGAGACAAAGCGAGTGGAAGTGGGAGTCGTCGGTCAACTATTACGGGACGACTTAAAAAAAAAAAAAAGAAAAATTCGCCGTGACATCAGCGCAAGTTACGCAACTTGCCACAGCGGAGTCGTCGCTCCTCCCCGTCTCTTCCGTTGACGTGGCACCGGTTCGGTCCACGCGGTTCAGTGAACCGGACATTGATGAAAGGAGAACCGGGTTGGGATGAGCTCTCCTTCGAAGCTTATATAATATACCCTCCGATTTGGGTCGGTTTTACGAAAAGGCCACAATTGGGCGCCCTGCATCTCAGGCCTAGATTCGGTCCACCACGTCAGCAAAGAGCCAACCAATTGTATTTCCTTTTTTTTTCCTAAGGTAAATTTACAATTCCTCTTATAGCTCATTTTTATTTTGCCACTACATAGTTTAAAAAATTTTATTTCACACTTCTATAATCTAGCTCATTTTTACTTTGTTAACTCGCAGTTTAAAAAATTTTACTTTGCTCCCTGTAATCTTATTTAGCATTTTTTTACGTTGTCGTATGATTTTTTTTAGCTTTCACTTTGTCATTCTATTTCACTCAGTATTTGTTAATGAAATAAAAATTAAATTACATAAAAACTAAAAAAACTTTTTAGATCACGAAATAGTGAAGTGAAAAATAAGCTAAACTACAGGCCGCATGTTATTTTTATAACAATTTAGATACAAGTACATAAACGAATTATTTGCATAACACTACACGACCCTACTCAAAAAAAATTTTAAAAAAATAATACGATATACAATACAACATGTACAATGGAATATACAATAAGTGTAAAAAAGGAAAAAAAGAATTTCTTATTTTAGCGGTGTTTCTGCAACCATTCATAGATTGCGGAGCGAAGGGCGTGGTTGGGAATGAGCTCGGAGCTGGTGAGCTTGAGGTTGGTCACGGGGGACGTATCGTGCCGACACTGAAGCCACCCTCTTATAGCCTCCCCCTCGTACGTGAACCCATCCGCTGCAATTTGTGGATCCTTCATGATCTCCTGTGCAATTAATTAATCATACCATCCATAATTAATCATATTTTCAAAATATATAAATAGAGAGAGATAGAGAGAGTAGGGCTAGAATACTATAAAAGAGTATTTGTTCCCTTTTGTTATGCAAGATTTTAGATTTTGGATTAATTTTTTTGATCATTTCTAACAATTGGATTAAATGTTATAACTCAATGGGGACCATTCAATCTTAGAAAGACCACGCAGCCGTAAGGGACTAATATCATTCTAATCCTATAATTTCTCATTCAAAGGTTAAAAATTTGATAACAAAAGGATCAAATACTATCAATAATATTTCAACCCAGCTCATATATATATATATATATATATATATAAGGAAAAAAAAATGTAATGCATTATTTGATGTAGAGTGTAGAACGTGTTAACTAATTTGTTGCAGAACTGTAAATCTTAGAATAAGCACTGACCTGAAGTATGGGGCAGAGAAAATAAGACGGCGCACTGCAGTTCCCGTCGGAATCCGACCTGAACGACCAGCGTGACGACGACAACGATGATAACGACAACCGCGCGGACAACGAGGCCACATTCATTACGGGCTCCAGCACCCTCCAGACATCCTTACCGAGATCCGGCCGTCTGCTCCGCCGCAGATCGCAGCATCTCAGACCCAACTCCGCCCGTATGAGCTGATCCCCCCTATCCAACGCCTCCCGCACCGCCTCCGCGATCCGATGCGCGCCCCTCCCCGTGAGCAAACGCAGCAGTATCACCCCGAAGGAGTACACGTCGCACTGCGGCGTGAGCGTCCCCGTGGCGAGGTAGTTCGGGTCGACGTAAGCTGCACCGCGGCCGCGGCGGAGTGGTAGTACTGTTCCATCGGCGGTGTTTGACGAAACAACTAGCAAGTCGGCGAGCTTCGTTGCGTGGTTGGCGTCGAGAAGGACGTTCTCGGGCTTGAGATTGCCGTGGACTATCGGTTTAGGCTTCTGGGAGTGGAGGAAGATCAGCGCAGCGCAAATCTCCGACGCGATGCGCATGCGGGCCTGCCATGCGAGAGGCGGGGACTGGCGGGCGCACCGGAGGCGGTCCTCGAGGTTTCCGTCGGGAACGAACTCGTACACGAGAGCGCGGGCCTCGCGGCATGCTCCGACGAGGGCCGCGAGGTTCGGATGCCGAACTTTGCTGAGAATTTCCACCTGCAACAAGTTGGTTACTCTTTGAGTAATCTGACGAATTATTTATCTTTGATTCTGTTAAATAATATGAACCGATCATTATTTTCTAAAAGTTTAAACTTGTATTATACTGCTGTAGCTTCTTTATAGAATATGAATTTACTTATATGCGAAATCAAGTTTTATTATAACTATCTAATTATGTATATTCAATTGAACAACAAATTACCTCTTGATTAAACTCAGATTCTCCTTTAGAATTTAACATCTTTACGGCCACCGTCGTACTGCGAAGAAAGCCCTTATACACGCTGCCACGCCCGCCATCTCCGATCTTCAACGACTCGTCAAAATTGTTAGTCGCCTGCTTCAGCTCCGAATACGTAAACACCGCGAAATTGGCGATGACTCCGTCGCGAGAGCTAGAACTTGGCTCCTCAGCCTCACCTTGAAAAACGTCTCTGACATTGCATTCTCGCTGTCGATCTCTATTCTCATCTCGCAGCATTCCGAGAGTACGGTATGCCTCCGATAATTTCCCTTCGAAATCCTCGATCATGCATTCGGAATCTCGGATTTGGAGTTCAAGTGCTAACCTTTGCTCATTTGCCTTCTTTAGTTGATCATGTATTTGACTAAGCTGCTGCTTATCCTCTTCAAATTCACCTTTCTCTCTCTCTAGTCTCTCCTCTATTTCCTTATTTTGTCTTACCTCTTTCATGAACAAATTTTCCGCTTCCTTGACCTAGGTACATAAGAGAACAGCTTAATGCCATTGTTCTTTTTGATGAGTAAATGTATTTTTATGGTATTGAAACTAGGTAGCTATAAACATCAAACCAATTGAGCTTACTTTGCGCGAAGCCTCGACCAAGTCTCTCTCAGCTTTTTGCCGCTGCCACGACTCTTCGTGCGCTTCACGTTTTAAATTTTCCAACTCCATGAATGCATCCCTTAGCTTTTCACTTGATTCTTGATCTACCTCAATATCTTCCTAAAAAACACCAACTTTTTTTTTATTTTTAGAAAATAATACTGTATTTCTTAAAGCTAGTTGTTCTACTTCATGGTTAGGAATATACATAAATTTCCTATATAAATTCCGAAGTGTAGATTAAAGTGAAAGAGATAAAATGCGCTAACCGAATAATCAGAAGGAAATGAAGCTTGCAAATCCTCTTCATACTCATATGGCGATGGCAAACCGGTCGATCCAGCTTTATTCCCTGCATCCTTATTTATCAATGAAGGTCCGGCGTTGCTATGCTCTTCAATTTCTGAACTGATCAGTTGATGATTCGAGGCTTGAAATCGCCTGGATTCCTCATTCCACTGATCTGCTTCACCACTAGAGGTCGAATTCGCCAATCTCAACCTTGCATGGAATGCTTCTTGCATGGTGGAAGACTCACACTTTCCTTGTTCTACTGATGTGGATTTGAATTGTTCGGATATGCGCGTCGATACGCTGGTCCAAGGACTCGTGCTGCTTGTAGATGATTCCGCCCTAAATGATCTTTCGCCAACTTCCCTATTAAAGGATGAGAATTCAAACAACACAACCATGAGAATTGAGAAAACTAATTTGAAGAAAAAAGGAAAAATATTGATTTTTTTGTTTCCTTCTAAGTATGTCCAAATATCAGTTCAGGTTTCAGCAAAACAGCAAAGAACAAATCAAATTAACCTGTAACTAACTTCTTTTTCTCTACATATATGATATATTAATAAAATGCATGCATATATAATCGATATTGGGGATAATTATTGGAGAATGAAAATACTTTAGGTACCTCTTTTGAATATTCTTATTATCATTAATGACTTGTATTGTACAAGTTAATCTGTGTGTGACACATCAGTAATATGTCAATAGCATATAAATATAATATTGTAGAGTCTCCATAGCAATGCACATCTACAAAACTTCTTAAATACAAAAACTAAGGGAGGCCACAAGAGATCTTCGCGTTTCTACTGATCTTGGGAATAATACCTTGCGCAAATTAGGTTTCCTTTGCAAACAAACAATATCTTGCATGAGGGATCAGCTTGCTGCTGGACAGTTTGAGCTGTCTTGGATTTCGGCGACTTCATTCTCCTGTTGATTAAAGTATTTGAATTGATTGAAGAAGTATATGAAGAACAATACAATTCAAGTAAAATAAAAGTATATAATAGCATACATATATATGAAGAGAAACTCTTATGTATTTCAACAATATTTTCTTTCATCATATGAATATATATTGAATTTGAAGTCACTTCGTACGTAGAAACATTAATACCGTAAAACAATTTGAGGGGGTGTTTGATCACTTATATTTGTAAATTTCATGCTACCAAGGAAAGTTTGGAATTGTCTAAAGCGCACGCGCGTACCTCGAATAATGTTTATCAGCTGCTGCTCCCATGACAAGCTTTGCAATCCCATGTTGAGCAATGAGCTCCACAATGCTTTTAGCAATATCATTCTCCTCGATTACGATCTTTTCGGCTTTAACCTGCAAAATCCGTAAACTTCTAAGATGGCCTCAAACAATATGTTCGTCGTACATGACCTCCAATAACATCGTATTGCGATTCCATTCTAATTTAGAACTATAGTTTGGCAAAAATATTATCATCTAATTAATCATAATGCATTAGTATACGATTAATATACAGCTATTGGTTGTGAGGCCATATAATAAATGTAAAATTAATAGAAAAATATGAGTTGAATTAGGAGCTAAAAATCAACCTTTTGACTCGCGCAAATATCCAAAAATTCTTCCATATTTTTATTCATCTTTTCCTTCTCTATAAGCCGGTATGCGATCACCTCCTGTTCTTGTAGCTGGCTAACAGGAAACCATGCTCCCACTGCAATCAAAAGAATTAAAAACTTCTTTATTTGAATATTTTGAAAATGAAATTTTGTGTTCCTTTTTAATTCTTTTGAATATTTAATTTGAAAATGAAATTTTGTGGTCGAAATGTGTGACAAACTAATGTCAACTAGGAGGAACAACTTAATATTACTGTCCAATTAAGGGAAAAAAAAACAATTGTAATTAAGAAGCATTATTATATATTTTATTTATGAGGTGAGGTTAGTGTGAAATAGGGAAAATAGATGATTAGACCAAAGAAATATAACTGTTTCAACAAAATAAAAGGAATGTTTAATTAAAACTTCTTTTTTTCAGTTTTTCGAGGAAAATTAATGCTGGTCGAGGACTTAATTTCCAAACATGAAATGATAGTATGAATTCATCAGCAAAATTAGTTCTAAGTTTGAGAAAAAATTAAATATGTATGATTCTCATCTCAAATAACTTCAAATAACTTGAAAGATCCCATCTATACAAGAACATATATATTTACTCTTAATTACTAGTGATCATCCCGAGCAATATCTCTTAAGCAAACATGGAGAATCCACCATGTTATTAATTACAAGAAAAATAAAGAAGATACATGAACACTTTGGTTGGATAGAGAGAATGAGAGTGAAGAAAAAACAAAGAGAGCAAAAATATTAAAAAAAAAAGAAAAAAAAATCGAAAATGACTTAATTTAGTATTAGCATGTGTAGAAGAGAAGAGAAAATGAAAGAAATTGGGTTTTAACAGTGTATTTTTCTTTTCTTCCTTTTTTCACTTTCTTAGATAAAAAAAAAAGAAAACTTGAAAGAAATATTAATTCACTCGCATTAATTGATCTTTCCTTTTTCTTCTAGAAGTTCTATGGAACTAGAGTTTAAAAAAAAGAATTTTCTCTCCTAACTTCTTCTTTTCTTTCTGCTTCTTTCTTTTTTATTCGAATAGAATAAAAGAAATTAAATTTCAAATGATCTCTAAAATGAACTAATTGCTCCTATTCACTCTAAAATGATAAACTCTTACGTATGTTGATCTTCATTGCAGGGCGATGGACGTGAACGACGACGATTTTCGTACTCGGCGAGATATTCCGCAGCACCCACATTAGATTGGCCCTCCCCTCCTTCACCTCCTTTCCGACCGCGACGTAAACCTCCTCCTCCTCCTCTTCTCCCCCACCGTCTCGAACCGATACCTCTTCCTCTTCTGCTTCCTCCCTTAGTACACTTCCGCCGCCGCTGCCGCAGCTGCTGCTGCTGCGGCCGCTCCCCACCGACCGCTCGCTCCCCGCACATAAGAATCTCCTCTCCATCTCCGGCTGAAGCAGCGTAACCGGCACGGCGCAGCTTAGCAAAGCCATGCAATCCAATGACTAACTAACTACATGAAGGCTAGGGCTCCTTTCCACAGCTATTCCTTTTGTTGATACTTCTACATCTCTCTCTCTCTCTCTCTATATATATATATATATGTGAGTGTGTGTGTGTCTAGCTTTAGAAGCACCTCTTGTTATAGCTTCCTTTATCGCTTTTGTTGCGCTCTCTTTCTCTCTTTTCCGAGATTCTGATAGGGCAAAGAGCTTGTGCAGGGTGAGAGAAAAAGAGCAAAAAATATTCCATGCACCAGATCGATCTATAAGTACATCTTATATATTATTATCCCTAGCTACTAAATTCTTTGCAACATAAATCTACCAACATCATAATCTAATTTATTCAATTGATTGTACCTAAAGCCAGTTTGTTACAAGCTTTATATGGTTGGTATCTGAAATTCTAATTAAGTTCGAAGCCTAATCATTTTATATTTCTAACTAAAATTTTTTTAAAAAAAACGAAGCGGATAGCTAACAAGCTAAATTTCTTTCAACAAATTTTTTTTCTCTAATTTATTCAAATTAATATATGTTCTACACCATTCATACATATACATAAATTTAGCCATCATTTTTATATAAATTGAAATAAGTTATACTTTTTTTATGCATAAAATCTTTGCATTTTATGGATTTACGTTGATGCATTTTATGTATTGAAATAAGTTATACTTTTTTTATGCTTAAAATCTTTGCATTTTATGGATTTACGTCTGATGGAAGTAGATGATTCAAATTGCAATTTCATAGCATTAAATATCAGAAGATATTAGATCCGGTGCATCAGTTGTACGGATACACTGGGTTCATGCAATTTCTGCGTTGAGATGACTAATTACTCCCGCGTCGAGGATATCCTTTATTCCGTCGTAGATCCGCGGCGCGCAGGCGCCACCTCCGGGCGCCCGCATACAAAAGCCTATACGTACGACGTGAACAAGGCGAAATTAGCGTAGCTCACTTGAACGGCTAGGATCTGATCGGGACTCTCACGTAGTGATGAACGGCCGGATGAACCGGTCGCATAGTTACTGTTTGTGCGGCATATGCGCGACAAGTTGCCCCGGTTGTTGAGAAGCAGCCAATAAGGTGGCGAGTACTTGGTTTATATATAAAAAATGGGTTTTAGTAATATTATTATATATATTTTTTTATAAAAATACTTTACATGTAATAGTAACTCCCCAAAATACTAGCTAGTACATGTATTAGTATATTTATACAGTAGGAATGTGCTAGTTATAAATACACTTCCCCAACTAAAAATCATTGGAAATTTTGAGATTTTGTGGATACATATTCCTTAATATATATACTTATTAATTTGTATACATGTTGTTTCTAATATTAACATTTATCCTCCAAAATGATTAAATGACCCTTTAATCGAACAAGCTAATGACATTTTCGTGAAGAAATTCAAGTCGATTATGATATTTTGATCAGGTTAAAGCTCTTTGAAAATTGATTTTTTTTTTCAACCAAAACTTTGAATTTAAATAAATATACATATATTTGTTTAATCTAAGAGATAGGATTAGGATTAGTTCGGATGCTGAGAGTAGGTTCTATTAGGTAAAAAGTAATTGGAACATATATATCTTGGTGTAACATATCATAGGTGTAGTGCTCTAAGTTATTCGAACAATGACTCATCAATAGGTGGTAGGTCCAATCCAACATAGTTAGGTGGAGTATACCGTATTTGACATTGACATTTTATTCTTTTCTATTTGTTTCTAAAGAAAAAAAAAGAATAATCATATCATTCGATCACTACGAAGAAATTAATGTAATCAATTGATAGAAACTTCCTCTTGCTCTACATTTTAGACTTAGACTTTTAAATCAACTGTTGTTAGAGATTCCACGATCACGCAGTACGGAAAGAGAGAACTCTTTTTATGTACCGATTTTTATTTCACTTGAGAATATTAGAGTTTGATGAGTATAACTACAGCTTCTGTAAAGTACTATTGAGTAAAGATGGTTTGAAGATACATATATATATATTAGTATGTTAACACGTTTTTCTGAACCTGTGTTTTAGTATAGTGATATTTTGAATAAGATAGTATTAGAGTCGATTCAAAATTCCTTCGTTAGGTCAGATTGTGAGTTATGCATCTGTCAATACTTCGAGGAGTACAGATGGAAGCTTTCCTATAACTTTTGGAACTTAATAATTACTTTAGGCTTTGGTCTCACAAAGTTAAATAGAAAGTGGGTCAATTTGTTAAGTCAAGTCATTAACTTTACTTAGGAGCTCTCTCAACCGACTTATGCGACGCTTGTATACATTACTTTATCCTCGTGAAAATTTTGGGCATGTTTTATGCCCTAATTAGTATTTATGAAATGTATGTATAAATTAATCAAAAACTTGCATACCAAATGTGATACTACATCTAGTGCTTAAGAAACCTGTAGCCAATAAAGATTAATTATGTTCACATTCCTAACCAAAATAAGAACTCTTATATACTATTGATTCACGTCAGTGTTTTAATATATTTTTCTAAGTCTATTTTTTTAGTATAGTGATATATATTTGATGATATCAGAGTCAATTCGAAATTCTTTTGTTAGGTGAGGTGTATCTATCAATACTTAGAGAGGGACACATGCATGGAAGCTTAATTTCATATAATTTTGGAACTAAATTACTTTAGGCTTTGATCTCACAAAAGTAAAATAGAAAAGTTGTGATAAGCATGGGTTTTATCACACGTGTTAATTTATTAAGTCGAGTCATTATTAATTAACTTTATTTAGAGCTCTCTCAACCAACTTAATTATCCGACGTTTGTATTACTTTATCCTCGTGAAAATTCATGGTTATGTAATAAATTAGTATTTGTGAAATGTATGTATAAATTAATCAAAACTTACATACCAAATATGATTCTACATCTATATATACATATACTTTAGAAATTAACCTGTAGCCAATAGAGAATATGTTCACAATCCTTATAACCAAAAGAAAAAACTCTTGCATATATACTATTGATATTTTGATAAGTTTATTTAGTATTATTATAATCTTTTTTCTATGTTATGTATGATAATATATATATATATATATATACTTAAGTAACATAATATACAAATAATTAACTTTTTGCAAGATCCACGTGTGGTCCAGATATGAATGCAACGGGGGACTTGGACTCAAATCATGTACGTAAGCGTGTTATATATTCGTAAGAACGAAGAAATTTCTGCAATATGACAAGGAAACGAACATTACAAGTAGTACGTGTAGCACCAAAAGAAACGTGACACACACTTATATTATATATATATAAATATATGGGAAAACTTCAAAAAACCCCCCTGTGATTTCACACTTTTTCATTTTAGTACCATGTGGTTTGAAGTGTATCAAGTTAGTACCCTGTGGTTTCTCACTTTATCACTTTAATACCCTGTGGTTTAAAATGTATCAAGCTAGTACTCTGTGGTTTTGCACTTTATCACTTTAGTACCCTGTGGTTTCATACTTTATCACTTTAGTACCTTGTGATTTAAAAAACTATAGGGTACTAACTTGATACAAAATTAAAACCACATGGTACTAAAGTGAAAAAGTGCAAAACCACAGGGTACTAACTTGATACACTTTAAACCATAGGGTACTTAAGTGATAAAGTGAGAAACCACGGGGTACTAACTTGATACATTTTAAACCACATGGTATTAAAGTGAAAAAAATTGAAACCACAAGGGGGGTTTTTGAAGTTTTCCCTAAATATATATAAGGTATATATGTAACCACTCTATTTGTCACGGTTCAATAAGAAAATAATCCTTGTTAGAATCACAAATTGACTTTGTTGACAAGTACTCTAACACTTATCGATCTTCTTGTTCATCATGCAAGAGTAATGCTATATATTTGTGAGAAATAACTCTTAATATATTTTCCAAAGAATCTACTACATCTCAAGACATTTTTAAAATATCCAATATATGGATCTGAATTAAATACAAGAAAATCAAATAAAACAACTTAGGAGCACCTTTTACTCTGATGCCATGGAAAATGTTTGATATTTAGTAGTTAACAATTTATAATATTTCGAAAATACTTATCTTCTTGTTCATCCACTATAGATATATATATTCTGATGCTTTGGAGTCTTTAATGTTTCAAAAATGCTTTAAAGTTCGCTCTTTCGATCGGTACCTATGTTGGGATATGAATTAAACCTCTGACATAGATTGAGTAATTTCGAAAGTAACAATAGTTTTTGTTCATTTGACGGTATTAAATGACTCAAATTAGTCACCTTAATTTTTTTTTTTTTTTCAAATGTACCTTTTACTATGTTCGATTTTAGTTGCAATTTCATCTCGCAGTTTGAACATTTAACAAAATAAAACGATCGACGGTACTAACATTGTTGGATGCGATCAATAATATTAATTCTAGTCGGTCCGTTCCAATCAATATAGAAAAATCAGCTAACGAGTTTAGGCCACAGTATAACCATTTCATTGTTATATATAAATTGGTTAAATATACATAAATTGGCTAATGAGTGTTAAGGTCACACAATTAGGAACCATATTATGGTTTATTTTGTACCTAATTATTAGACCAGTATCAAAAAAGAAATAAGATTCGATGCCAATTTAATTTTCTATTGTAATATTACTTTTTCAACAAATTAAATTCGTTCACCAAAATATCAATTGTATTTTTTATTAATCAACTCTCAGATCTGGTTATATAGAATTACATTAAAATCACTGTGGAATATTCAAAATCACTGTGGAATATGCTCTGATTCATTGTATTAAAAACAATAATAAAATTCATCTCTTCCTTACACGATTTTTTTTTTTAAAGGCATGCTCAGGTGTAATATATATACACACACTAATTTTAATTTCTTAATAAAATATTCAGGTTATAATACGATATTTTTTTCGAATAATTGTTAGGGAATTGGATAAGAATAAGCCATGGTATGTGTCTAAATGCTAATGTTGTCCAAATCTAAGAATTTAAGTGGTTTCTTTTTTTTTTGTTGAGTGAGTTTTGATGAGTTGTCACCGAGTTCAAATTTATAGACCCAAATTCTCACAAATTAATCATGTATATTACCCCGGTAAGCTACAAAAGATAATTTTGTTTGTTTTTGTTGATTATTTTTTTATTTTTTTATTTTGTCCTTATATATATATTATTCTGAAACCAGAGACACGAGTTCAAATTTAAGCTTATACGGGAGCTTAAATTTTTATCTCATGTTCAACAGTCAGAAATTTAACAAGTAGACTATTAGTCCTTGTTTGGTTGGGGGTTAAGAGGTTATTCCACCCCTTAACCCCCATATTATTTCCAAACACTCCAAAAAATGGGTGGGGTTAGCTAACCCCATCTAACCCCACCTCAAATAAATTATTCCGGGTTAGCTAACCCCACCTAACCCCACCAAACTCCAACCAAATATTATTTTCTATTCATAATAACTCACTATCTTTCTTATACCACCTACTCTAACCAATCATTATCCTTCTTTATCAATCATTATCTTCTTATCCTACCTACTCCAACCAAATACTATTTTTTATTATTCTAGACTAACTCCAACCCCGAACCAAACACAAAAAAACTTTAACCCACTTTAATCCTGAACTTAACTCTATCCCTGGAATAGCTACTTTTTTCTTAACCCCGAACCAAACGGAGGCTTAGTGGTTTCCTAAGATGTTAATTTTGCCGTCCTTTTTTCTCAAAAAAAAAAAAAAAAATTGCCGTCCTTAGTTGATTTCAAAATTAATATCGAGCCTAGTGTTTCTTATTAATCATATTTTTAACAATTCTAAATGTCCAAAACCAAATTGAAGAAATGATATTATTCAAATATTTATTGCCATTTTGAAACAATTAATCAGTTACATATAGATCATATGGAAAAGAAATAAAAAATTTACTCTCTATGTGAATTATTAACAGGACCATAAATGTGTAATGTGTTTATGTTTTTTTTTTTTGAGAGATAGGTATCACGCTACCCGTTTCGTTTATTTCATTTAAAAATAAACTTAGCTAAAAATGTGAATCAACTAGGATTCGAATATGGGTCTCGGGTACCAACCACCAAACCCTTTGTCACTTGCTCTAGGGACCGTCGATAATGTGTTTATGTTGAAGATCGAAAAAGCATGATATCCACAGCAGAACAAATTTAGGTACAACATAAAGAACCAAAATGGCATCTTATTTCTCATTTTGGAAACCTTCTTTGTACATCTTTGCATTCCAACTTCGACGCGAAATATACATGCAACTTCGCGACACAAATCGACAGGAAAAGTACACAAAATGCTTCAGAAAATAGTGTACAAGAAACTTTACGGAACATGAACATTAGCATTACTTTTTTTTTATGTAACAGTTGTGGACAGGAGCTAAAAAATTTCTGGCAAAAACCTTTACTTGAGATTGCTCTGGTGAATTCTCAAATCTTGAGGAATAACCATCAAATAATGAAGCTTTGTCATCGACAGTTCGCAGATTAATCAACCTCTCGCGATATCTCGACGCCTAAACATGAAAACAAAGGTGCAAACATTGTCAGAACATAACTTGTAGTTGAGGAAATTTAAGTAGATCAGTGTTACTGACACACCAACATTTCAGAAACTTCAGTTTGGAACTTCACCTGGGATGAAAATGAAAAGCGCCGACGAATTAACTAGCCTTCATCATAGGTTCCAGAATGTTCCAGGCCTCTCCAGCGAGATCCGGACGGTTCTTCCTCTTGATCTCGCAGCATTTCAGGCCCAATTCGGCCAACTGCTCAGCCTGCTCGAAAGGCCACTCTCCCGCAGAAGCATCCAGAATCTCACTCAACCGCCCTTTCTCTACCGCGTCATGCACTTCGTTAATAATCCCCAGGGCCGGTTTCCCCGTCAAAAGCCGCAAAAGTATGATCCCGTAGGAATAAACATCGGAGCACGGCCTTAGCTCTCCGGAGGCAAGAAACTCAGGGTCCATGTATACAAAAGTGCCCATAGGATGGGTGCACCGGAAAAGGATGGTGTTGGCATTGGATTCTAATAGGCGGCAAATGCCGAAGTCACCGAGCTGGCTCACAAAGTTGGCATCGAGGAGAATGTTGGCCGGCTTTAGGTCACCGTGGATTACGGTAAGGGGCTTATGAGTGTGGAGGAAGATCAATGCGGAGCACATCTCGGTCGCGATTCGTGTTCGTGCTTGCCATGTTAGCGGCGGGGTGTTGTTCTTGCAAGAGAGGCGGTCTTCGAGGCTACCGTTGGGAAGGAACTCGTACACGAGGGCCCAGGCTTCTGGGCACGCCCCGATTAGGGTCACGAGGTTCGGATGCCTCACTTTACTCAAAACATCCATCTACAAACGGAAAATTCGTATGCATAAATAAGAAAGCATAGCTAAGTTATTGTTTGTTCTGACTTCTGAAACAACTTCTCCATTCTAAAAGACGGAAGTTGCTGATGAGCTGGCATTAAGCTAACATAAAGACTCGAGCTTTATGTCATCACAGAAAGTTAGAATGAGTGCCGATTTCAATCTCTTCTTTTTTGCTGCAGCAAGAAGCTGTCAAAGGAGATCTTATATGATTTCTCAAACAGTTCTACTACCATAAATAAGATTTGGCATTGGTAGAATTTACCTCTTTGTGGAACTCCGATTTCCCTTGCATTCCTTGAGGATTCAACAGCTTTATAGCCACCGTGGTGTGGCGAAGAACACCCTTGTACACGCTTCCATACCCGCCTTCTCCAATCTTAAGCGACTCATCGAAATTGTTAGCCGCCTCCTCCAACTCCGCATAGGAGAACTCCGAGAAGTTCTCGGTCGAGCATTGGATGATTCCCAACTCTTTCACCCGCCGACGAAATCGCTCAGCTTCTTTTAACGCGTCATCGCGCTCCTGCCGCAGCTCCTCCTGCTCTCTCTCTAGTGAAAAGAGTAGGCAATGCGCCTCCGATAACTTCTCTTGAAGATCCTTGATAACGCGATTGCTGTTGATGATTTGGAGCTCCAATTGCGCCCTTTGCTCATGTTCTTTTTGGAGTTCTTCGCATATCTCATCTCTCTGCCGCTTAACATCTTCCAGTTCCGTTGCTTCTCTTCCCCGCATTCCGGGGACTTCTCTACTCGGCAGCATCTCTTTCGGATACGAATTGTTGAATGTTTTCGCCTGCAAAGTATATATGAACAGCGAAAATGAGAAAGAAAAAAAGGTCTATACCTAACTTTCACTTCTAGGACAACATGTAGATAGCGTATCTTACACTTTGCGGTGCGTCGCTTAAATCTCTTTCATCTATTTGGTGCCTAAGAGTCTCCTGATAAGCTTCGCGCCGTAGTTTTTCTGTCTCCGTCAGCATACTCTGAAAGTCCTTGTAAATCTCATTATTTGCTCCAACATCTTTCTGCGCAAATTATGAAGTTTATTCTGATGTAAAAATTACTTAAAAAGCAGTCACTAATCACATTATTTAGTTTGTTAGTATGAAATTTTGCTTAAATTAAACTGATGCAGATCTAATGAAATTTTCCGACGAGCTGAGATAACTGTGCAACTCACCATGTAATGGTGCAGAGATGAGAATTGTTGGTCTCCTTTCGATCCTTTGACTTCGTGAAACGGCGATCCATTTGCCGATTTTCCCTTAAACTTCAGGTCCGAATCCATGTCATTGAACACTTTGTCACTCACCGAATGGAACGAATTTTCGGAACCATGAGAAGCCTTTTTTGGGACCCCATCCCAGAGATTAATCACAATGCTACTCTGACCATTCGGATTACCGGGCCTGGTACCGGGTAAAGGTAAGGAGATTGGATCCACACTCGAATCAAAATTCGTGGATCGTGACCCGTGAATGGAGGTGTCGTGGGTCGGGCTCGAGAGGAAGCTCGCCAACTGAACCGGCCCCTGAGGTAATGTTCTTGAGCTCAGTTTCTCCGTATGGCTAGTTATCGAAGCTGAGCTCGGCGTTTGCGAACCCGTTAACCCGTATCCGTTAGGAACAGCCTCCCTGCAAGAACATATGTCAACATTGCTTTTGATAAACTTGGCTACAACTATTTATTAGATCACTCTTTGCTTCTTATTTAACAAATATGAATTACAGAAACAGATGTGTTTCATAATTGAATGAACTAAATCAAAATTTGTTCACACTTCACACCTTGTGTTTCCTGCTGACACAAAAGCAGTGCATAACTTTTTGAATCTAAAACTACATATTATGCAACAGATAAGCCCAGTTTGCGTCTTGTTTGTTAGAACACACACTTTGTAAATTGCTTATCTGCTGCTGCTCCCATGACAAGCTCAGTGATCTGATGCTGAGAAATAAGCATTACTATCCCTTCAACAATATCATCCATCTCAATCACCAGTTTCTCGGCCCGTACCTGTAATAAAACGCGCGTCAGAAAACACGGTACACCAAATTGAAAATTGAAGTCGTCGTAATGTTACGTTACGCGAATCAGAGGACTAAAATGGTCGGCAGTGTCAGATATCGGCGGAGAAATATCGGAAAGAAGAGGCAAAATTCACCTTAACGCGCGCGCACATTGTTTGGTACTTCAACATAGTTTTGTTCATCGTCTGAGTCTCGATCTGTCGGAACGTCGCGACTTCGTGGTCGTTTAGTTGGTCGGCGGGGAAATAACCTCCCACTGCAATCATGCACGCATGTCGCAATTTTACTCAGAATCAGAGTTTGATTAACATATGAAGAAAAAAAACAAATTGTTGCAACAAAAAATGGAGAAGAAAGCAAAATTTTAAATTCAGAAAAAATTTCATATTTGGAGAATCCACTCACTCTGTTATGTACCAACGAAATTGAGAATCGCCAACTCAAATCACCCAAAAAAACCCAATTTTTCCACATCCTCTTCAACCATTTCTACGTTACGACCTCAATTTGTTCCCCTCATTTTCTCAAATAAACAAGAGTTGAAAAAGTAAACGCAACTGAAACGGTGGAAACACCAACATGTTTTCTACTCAAATCACACATAAAAACCAAATCTTTCCCCCACCTCTTCACCTCCCCCTACACAAAAACATCTCAAAAACTCTCCTTTTCGTTCTCAAAAGCACAAAAAAGGAAAAAAAAAAAAAAAAGTGAACTTTAATGAGATGAAAACAGAGGAAGCAGAGGCCATACTCAAAGGGATGGTTTTCGCGGGGCGGTGGACGTGTAGTATAACGATCTTCTTCTCGCGGGGTACGTTTTGGAGCACCCATAAGAGATTCGCCTTCCACTCCTTCACGTCCTTCCCCGCCGCCACGTACACCTTCTCCCTCTCCGTCGGCGGCGCCGCCGCGGAGGGCTCTTCGCTGTGGAGGGTGGTCTCGGCATCGTCGAGGCCGCTGCTGCCGCTGCCGCTGCTCATGTCGGAGGGTCGGGTGCTCGTGCTCCGCGTCGACGCCGTCGTCGTGCTCCGATCCATCGACAGCGGCGGCGGCGATAGCACCGTTATGGTGCGGAAAAAGTTCATGGGAGCTCCCTCCTCCCTCTCCCTCTCTCTCTCTACCTCGCTATATTTCTCTCTCTCTATCCAAATGTAGAAGAAGAGGGAGAAGTAGAGGAGGAGAGAGGTGGTTTTATCGCGCGCGCGCGCGCTCTCTCTCTCTCTCTCTCTCTCTCTCTCTCTCTCTCTCTCTTATTGTTGAGGCTTTGAGAATTTTTAAAACCTTCGACCGTTGAAAAGATCTTTTTTTTTTTTCTTTTTTTTTTCTTTTTTTTGCTAAATTACAGAATTTTTTTTTTATAAATATTTGCTTTTTTATTTTTTGTTTATTTTTAAAAATCTATATTTTGTACCTTAATATTGCAAGTTGCTGCATTTAGCCCTTTATCCGTCAGCATTTTATTATTATTCCGTCCAATTTTTATAATTTACACAAAAAAATACACTTTAAAACGTATAAATATATTAAAAATTATTTTTTTCTTATAAAAAAAGTGAGGGTAATTTGTTTATTTTGCACTCTTTATTAAAGCCGTACTCCGTTGAAAATATTATTGAAATTTTAAGGGGCAAACTATAGATTTTTTTAAGTTAGAGAGGAAAAATGAAAAACGAATATTTATTAGAAGACTTTCCATAATTTAGCTTTTTTAAAAAAAAAATTTCAAAGAGAGCAAGTTACAAAGTTATTTTGCATCCTTTATTTTTTAAAATAAATTCAGTTAGAAATGTAAAACGAAAATTAAATTTTGAAGTAAAAAAATTTATATATTGACCGTTAAATTCTTAACCAATTGTGCTAGATATAATCAGCCATATTTTTCGATCTTACATTTTCAGATGTAAATATCCGAATAAACATCAGAATAGGTATATTTAATCTAATTAAAGATCAGTGAACAGTAACCTAGGATGATCAAATTCCGACCCTTTTGGGACCTCTCATTACACTATCTAAAAATTTAGTTTTACAGTAAAGTTAAACTTAATCTGTTTGACTTATGTCCTGGTCAAACAGTTCGCCCCGGTTCTCATAAAACAAAAGTCAACCAACCGCGTTTTTGATAGCAAATTATATATAAAGCTATAAATATATAGAAATACTTTTCAAAAAAAAATTTAAAAAAAAAATATTCAAGTGTTTTTCGCACTTTTCATGCTGGTATCAATTTTATAATCTGAAGAGAGCGCTGAATCTGGCCACAGTTCTTACAGTAGTTCTCTTCCACTACTCAACTTGTCTCTTCTTCTTTATTAGGGCAACTTGATTTTTAAGCTTGTTGTGTTTATCTACAAAAAGCACATTAACAAAAAGCACTTTGGCCAAGTTCAAGGAACTAAAGCAAGCACTAATTGTTGGCTTAAATAGACCAGCATCATGCCCTGTGGCGAAAAGTTATGCTAGGGCGAATCATGTTCGAAATGGCGTAAGACTGGATGAGCCGGGTCATGTTCGAAGTGACGTGAGACTGGTTGGGCCAAGTCATAATCGAGATCCGTGTGCGCTGTATTTGTACGCTATAAGTGAATTGGTTACGTATTTCTAACAGCTCGAGCTTTTGAGATTAATGGTTAGCACTAACGATCCGACACTAATTAGGCTCATAATCCACAGAGAATTTTGGTGGTTCGTCTTAAAATAAATAAACAAAAAAAAAAAAAGAGACAAGTTGAAGTTCTATAGGAATAGGATACAATACTAATTTCACCAACGACAGATCGCATTTATTGAATCTAGCCTTTCCTTTTCTACCTCTCACCATTATTAGCTAATTGAAGCTACGAGTTAACCTAACATTATTATTTTTTCCAAATGACAGGTCATATTTATTAAACTAGTCAAAATTGATCATTAGAGAAAATTAGATTCATTAAATATACCAAATCAATTGTAAACTTTGATATGTTCATAGCACCATCGAATTACAAAGTAAGCAGTTGCGAAAAGAGCAAACTATCTCTAGGGCTTTTTTAAATTTGGAATGTACTAACGATATTATACACAACTTTTCCATTGTCATAAAGGGGACAGAAACAAATAAAATCTGACTTTTAAGAAACCTCACAATTTTCTTATAAAATAATTTAAAGTCAACATTTAGAGGAGAATTTTGTTTGGCAACTTCATGCATGCAATCATAAAATACTCAAAATACTAACTTTAGAATGCTTAGATGGAAATTAATGGAAGAGTTTTTTTTTAAAAAAAAATATTTAGGACAAAAAGATGAAGGGGGGAAAAAAAAAAAAAAAAAGGGGGCCCTCCCTCGTTTACCTCTCTAATACTATAAATCACTTTTGCCCTTTTTGTTCCTTTTTATTCCTAGTACATTTTAGAAAGAGAAGAAAACAGGGATTCTGCAAAATCAAAACAAACTTGAATCGAAAACAAGAATTTAAACAAAACCGAAATGATTTGATTAAACTGGTAAGAACTTTAGAGCTCCGCTCCTCCAATGCATAAAAATGATGGTGAAAACCTCAGATCTATGTTGGTTAAACATGTGAGCTTAGAGATACATATATCACAGCGAGGAGAGAATAATATGTATTGCAAATACAAAGAGACTTTCACAATGAACTGATTATTTACTGTAATCACAAACGAGGGTTTTTGGCGTGAAGATCCTTTAAAATTTAAAGGCCCTTCTTGGGGCGTTTCGACGGCTTCGTCAACTGCTTTGTATCCTCAGAGGCCTTTCTCTCAATGTACTGCAGCTGCAGTGCAAGAAAATTATATAAAAGAAGAAGAAGAAGAATAAGAAGACAACAAATGGAAGAAATTAGAAATTTGGGCTGAAATGATTTCTTAGCAAAAAAATAAAATTTTAGGAAAATGTAGAAGGGCTAAACAACAGAAGGATTAGCTGATGCATTTGCAAATCTTAAGGTTGTGATAGGACAAATAGTTGATTTATTTAATAGTAGAAGAGAAATATATAAAAAGAAGGCGCCGAGGTTAACATGAAATATCCAGTTTAGCTTCTTCATGTCCTAGTGTAGAATAAGTGAAACATGGAAACCATTTTATAGGAGGGGGTGAAATTGTCATTTTCCGAGAACAACTAACAAAGACAAAAGTTTTTAGATAGTCTAAGAACATGTAGACACAGACAAGTTCATATTCTTCTTCTAGCAGTAAGAATGGCGAATCTCACACATTAAGCGCAAAAATGGTGGAGGCATAATAAAATAAAAGATCGGCATTAATATATATTTAAGAAGAGTGTATAATTTGTGGATTGGCTAATATGGAACACTATTAGTGTGACACCTCAGGATTTATAGCAGTCCTATATATGAGATATAATATGGCTTAAAACTTTTAATCAGGCTATAGCATTATGGGTGAAAGGTAGGCCCAAAAGGTTAAAAGGGTTAAGTGCGCTAGAATTAGAGTAGTCCTAGAATGGGTGATCCTCTAGGAAGCGGAGCATCGCAATTTGTAATTTAAAGCATCCTCCTAGAACTACAAAAGGAATTAAGTTTTTCTAACAAGTTTAAGAGCTTACTTCCCTTAAACCACTTGGTATTATTCATTGGAGCATCAACCAACCAACAAAGAGAAAAAGAAAAAACACGGAAAGGATTTCCGGTGAACGAAACCAAGCCACGTCAACTAGTTGAGGTCGTTGTATGCAGAAGAAACATTAACAGTATATTCTACGTGTTCTGCATACCTTCACAGCATATTGTTAATTAAATCCGGCATGCATTCCATGATTTGCTAATAATCTAACTATTGGAAGACATGATTTCAGAAGGACACTCCATAAAGAGTTGAAAGCTGGATATCAGAAAGAAACTGACCTCCTCCCACTTTCTCTGAAGTTGCAGAAGTTCCTGACAGTGGGCAACACACTCGGTATGGTATGCAGCTGCAAGCTCTTTGATCAAGGCCTTCCTTTTGATGATGCCAATCACTAAAGAATAAAAATAGGAAGAATAAGAAAGAATTTCTCTCTAGAAGATCACTATTATGTGCAGTCTTTTTCTTTTTCTTTTTCTTTTTTTGTAATTTTGAATTTGCTGTGACTAGAATAGCATGCTGCAGAATGTGAGGGTAAGGAGCCGGAGATACTGGAACAAGCAGAGCAGCCTTTCAACATGTAAATGTACGATAGACATGTATCTCTCAAAATACCCAGACATTCCATTTGGGTGCTTACAAGGCAACTATGCAACAAAGCCCGAGCAAAGCAAATCTGAACTCGACTCATGAGCGAAACCATGTCGACCTCTTACTCTTCTATGTCGGATAGAGAGGACAAAAATCATGGTTCTCAATTAAAAAAAAACATATACTTTTTCCTAGAGCTTCTTTTTTTTTAATAATCAAAATGCATATATCATAAATGCATCATCATCTCCAAAGCCTTGATTAATACCTTTCATACAAAACATAGATAGTAACAAAACACGTAGACGAACAACTCAAGTTTATTTTCATCGTACTATTGTGCATTCAACTTATTCATCGAAAAGGGTAACGATTCAATCATTTTTCTAATAACAATGGGCACATAAAATCCATGCAAACGAAAACTTCAACCAAATATAATTCGTCGACGCGAGTATTGGTTTGAATCACTATTAGGCAGATGATCTAACATCAATTCCATATGTTCAACAATTACACGTCAATTAGAGAAACTGAGAGTGAATAGCACTTTAATCTACATACCAATCAAACAAGCTTCAAAATACAAGTAAACTAAGTGGAAATTGTGGGGATAATTCAAAACTTGGATGCCAAATTAAAATTTCAAAAAATAACTCACTCCGGCTCGGATCAAATAGGGCAGGTTCTTCTTTGGGGGTTTTTGTAGGTTGCTCCGCATCACCATCCTTCGCCTTCGTATCCATGGCGAGCCCACACCTGCTTAAATCACCCCAAAAAGTGTTAAAAAGAGCTTCTTTTAAGCACAAAGAAGCTGTGATTTGACCCTAAAGCACTCGCAACGAGTACATGAACTTACAAAAAGACCAAAATTTTTCCACAATAGCAAGAGCTGGGGTTTGTGCCATTACCCACCAACACGAAGGAAACCCTAGGAGAAACTCGATTTCGCTGCTCGACGTAGACGATCGCAGGGATTCGATCCTGGGATTAGGGTTTTACGAGCGATAGAGATTGGATGCTCTAAGAGCTCGTCTCCCTCCTTTCTCCTCTTCTCTCACCACGTGAACGAATTAATAAAATAAAATAAAAGTTGTTTGGTTTCGGCTTCACGAGCGTGATAAAAAGGTAACGAGACCCCTCAACGATCGCGTATTTTGAAATGGATCCGGTAACCTATTGGGAATCAACAACTTCATTAACTATTAGTTGTGAATAGTCATAAACTTTACAAATTATTCAATTTAAAAGGCACTCAAAAGAGTTTGAGTTTAGCACAAATTATTGTTGGATATGATAAATTTGAATTTAATTGACATCAATAAATTCAATTAAAAACTTAATACTTGAAGAGGTCGTTGCTTCGCCACCGAATTACCATATCGAGAGCAAGTACAATGAATCGTAAGAGATAGCATTTGATTCGAAAATAAGCTATTCTTATTTATTTCTTAAATAGTTGAGAGTCAGATCATACATGAATTGTATAACGAAGAGCCTGTTTGATCTAACGGCACACCAGTCATTTATGGAAGTAACAAGCTTCGATGCCGAAACAAGTAAGGTTCAAAAAGAAAAAAGTAAATACATGAGAAATTTTCTCTTTATTCTGTGTCTTACATCTTACACAGAATACATAAATGAATAACAGATTCAAGATGAGTACACAATGAACACAAATACCATCTTTGGAGTGAAAGGTTCTTTGGAGTGAAAGGTGCTTTGTACAACAGCTGTTACTCCATTAGCACAGTAAGTTTTTCACAAGAGAAGAACAAGAGAGCTAAAATCTGAAAAAGCTCCAGGCTCTTCCTAGAAAGGAATAAGTTTCAGATTCCGAATTGAAGCTAAGTGGAAATTTACAAGATTAGCAAGAGTTGCGACAACTTTCGCAAATGAGATCATAGAACACTGATGATGTATTTTCCTAAAGAAGAAGAGCAGTTGCAAGATGCTAAAATGAGACCTATGCTGTACTATGAGTGAAATTTTCTTTAAAGATCGGGAGGCGAAGCCCCTCAAGAAGGAAAAAAGAAAACCTCTGATAAATATCAAGAAAAGTAAATGACTCTCCTGTTGCATTTTTAAAATCTATACCAGGATATCAAGAACTGCTTCGCCTGCAAATTAAAGAACAGTATTCAGCGTACAACAATCCACAAAATAACTAGTGTATTATGCTGGCAAAAAGAATAAAAGAAGAAAAGCTATGTTGCCAAGATTGATGGAATATTAAAAGCAATTACAAGATCATCGTTTAGTTATTCAAGTATTTAGTGAGGAAATAGCCGGTGTACTAATATGACAAAGTGTTGATGTATATGTGTCATGTGTGCTAATGATGAATGGTGCATAAACAATGATTAAGAACAATAAAATAGATGTTATCTAAAAGAAATGAGGTCTTAACTGTTGTGGGGAAGTGTAGAATAAAGAAAAATAGGGGGGAGGCAAGAAGCGAAGAGGTAACTCACAGAAGGTGTTAATGGCACATTAAAATCAACTAGACTTTTTAGGCATGTTTTTGAACAAGTATCTCTTTCCAAACTCTTAGAAATGAACTCAAACTTTTAGCGATATTTCCTAAAAATGAAATATAGAAAGGTTTATATAGATTAAGGTGAAGAAACATGCTAATATTTACCATGCATCTGCTTGACAAAGCGCTCGAATTCTAAGAAGTTCTGTCTCTCCAAGAGAGTGGGGCTAAGCCTAAGATAAGTAAAAGCTATCAAATGCCGTCCATCTGGATCATCCAACGGCTTAGCATTTTCCAATATCTTGTTGTATCCATCTCTGTCATAGCATGGAAGAGCATTTTCACTAGCCACCAGTATACCAGCATCCCATGCAGCATTCACAACCTGAATATGATAATAGAATTATTTAACTGATTGCAGGAAATAACTGGAAATACTAAAATGATGTGATTTATAACCAAACATATTGCTGCCTACTTTAATCTCTTCTCAAATTGTAATAAGATCAAGGTTGATATCATGCAGTCCCTGAGCATTTTCATGAATAGCTTTTACTCTAAATATTTATCACAAGTACAGTTAAATTTATTACCTAAACTAGGGCAAGAATTATCGAAAAATTCTTCACAGGGAAATTACAGGAGAACTCAACAGACTCGACAGTATTATGGTAATGACAGCAGAAATGGGTATGGTGGTGGCGGCAGCACTAGACAGTGGTGTTGGTGGTACCAGCAGTAGTGGCAACAACGAGGGTGACAGAAGGCGGCAGAATAGGGGCAGTGTTGGAGATGGTCTTAGTTGTCGCGGTGGTGAAGGCGGAAAAACTTTGAGAAGATTTGATGATAGAGGAAAGTAATGATGAGAGCTCATGCCAATAGCGGAAGCAGAAATGACAATAATAGCAACAATGAAGGATTGCTTGATGATACTGGTGGTATGGTGGAAGAGTCACAAGATGCATACCCACTATGTCCTACTTATAGTCAAAGCATTCTTTCCAAGTAAACTAGATTACTCAGCAGATATGAGATTACTATGAAAAGGCGAGTGTTTGGGATCCCATGTTTTTGGAATTATGAGAATGCAATAAATCATGGATTCCCGACATGCACCAACTTCCCACACAAATCTGTGATTCCTAGTTAGCATTTTCCCAAAAAATCTCCAAGGATAACATGAACCTAAGGGATCCTTAGGGAAAAAGAAAAGATCACAGAGTAACTACAGCTGACGTAAAACTGCCAAGATAAACAGATACGTATCAGAAGTACATATAACATAATCTAAAGTCTGCTACTTCATGTAAACGTCAGAAGTACCGGAGACAGACTCTGCAGTCCGAACCGACAAAACTTTGCTACAGAATAATTTAAAGACCAAAAGTTTCCTGGTTATCGTGTCATAGACTGCTGCTACAGGATGGACCCAAACTGAAAGAGAATATTACCTATGTAAATGAGCCAGTCCTACTTATACTATAGTCAAGGCATTCTTTCCAAGTAACCAGACGAAAGAACCAATATAACATTACTAAGAAACGAATGTGTATAGATTTGCATGTTTCTTGAGAATAAGAGATCGCTAAAATCCTGAATTCCCGACAAGCACCAACTTCACCACGCAGATAACAACATCAAAATTTATAATACCTAGTTAGCATTTCTGAAAAGACTTAGGACCTAATCCCTCAGAAAGAAGGAAAGGTTATGAATTATAGATTATGCCAGGATAAAACAGACACATGTAGCTACAAAGTAAATAAAGGATAATGAACTGCCTTGACAAATTCTAAAATTTGCCACTTCATGCAAACATTTGTAATGCCTGGCATATAGGCTCGGCGATCCAAAACAACAAAACATTGCTAGGGAATAACTCAAAGACCAAACCAAGGTGGTTTTTCTTTGGTTGTTATGAATATGAGGATGGCATTTCTAAGACTTTGTATAACATCAAACTGGAAATGAAGGTAGCCTATGTAAGCAAGCTCCTATTAAACAAACCCGCCCTTTTTTTCCATGAGAAGCAAACCTGCTTACTGAAAAAAAAAAAAAAAGAAAATAAAAAGAGTTGCATTAAAACCAATTAGACTTGAATTTTTCAATACCTGCCATACTAAACCCTCTGGATCTGCCATAGCATCAGGGTAGTCCATGTTATGGTCCAAAGTACGCAATTCAACACATGTGAAATTTAAAGCCACACCATGCTTCTTTAAAACAGCAGCGATTGCGGCATAACCATCACGGTTGCATGGGTTATAAAACCCAGCAGTCAATTCAGCAGCATGACTGGCGGTTTTGTACCACCAATGCACACCAGATATCTGTTGCAAAAAAGAAGTAACAGTCAAGAAAGCTTGTGATGCAAAGGAAAGCATTAAACCGACACTGGTGAAGACCCATAAAAGTAATAATACAGAGAAATGTATTAAAAAAAATTAAAAAAACATCAAACAAGAATTGTTTATAACAACTAAATATCAAGCAACAAGAATAACCTACTAAACATCAGAAATAATCTATTCCGCATGATTTTCATCAGGTTTAACTTGAAGACTGAAAATTCAAGAAGAGCTAGAATAGCTAGACCCAATCAAGAATAATGTAAACTGACCTTTGCGGCAATTTGTGAGCCCTCAAAAGCCAACTTGGCCAGTGACAGTACACGATCGGCATGATCGACCAACACTTGAGAGTACCAACCAAGAAAGAACCTACCATAATAACTATCATAACTTCCTCCATCGGAAAAAAATTCAGTTTCATGAGGCTGAGAAGTATATGTCCCTGCATTATCTGGTCCTGTTGCCCAGAAAGTGTGGCCCCGAGCTTCTGCTGCCTTTCTCAGACTTCTCATCAAGTACTTATCATAACACTGGAAAAAGAGTTTATTCTAATTAATAAAACCTTACTTCTTCAAGGACAAATCAGGAAGATATTGAGGTAATGCATGAAGTATAAGTAGAAATACACAAAAGTCGGCTCCACTAAGTGAACAAAATATAATTAGAAGTAGCAAAAGTATCCTGTTCTAGATCATGTGAGGAAAGAAAGCATTTGAAGTTAAAAAAATTATATCACCTGAAATTCCCCAATGCCAGGATATCTCCATCCATTCTTTGCTGGATAAGATGGATAGCGTAGCTCCCCACAAGGTCCTAATCCAATTTCAACATCTGAGATGACGCCATTTTCAAAGAACTGGTTGAATTCTACTCGAAAGCTTCTCATATAGTCAAAGTAGACCTGCAGTGAATTTAAAAGGAGGGAAAAATGAAGAGAAACATCTCCAAATAAGATAATTTAAAACGGTATTTTATTTACTCTAACATCAGGCAACACAACATTATCTAATATGAAAGACCCACACCTCAAGTGCCGTTCGGCCTTTTAGTACTCTTTCCTTGTCAATGCCCCAGGAAAGGCACTCAGTGTTGCGCCTTCCTTCCCTATCTGTGAAATAAATGTCTTGATTGCTGTTGCCGATTTCTATCACCCAACTGGGTAGAGGAATTGTAACATCGTCACCGACATTACCACCGCATTCATGAAACGACATAACTGCCTAAATATTATAGACAGAAAAATGTCAATAACAAATCTAGGGAACATTTACAGTTAGATGAGAAACAAGAATCATCAGAAACATCCAATATGAAAATGCCGTATTCTTCGAGCTCTGATATTTTCAGGAAGCCCAAATACATCTTCATAGATTTGAATATTGGAAAGCAACATGGTTACTAGCGGAACATACACTATTATCAAATACCCCTGCCAATCTAAGCATGCAATTATTGATGCTGGGGCATAAAAGTCCAGTATCCAGAAACAGTGCATTCAACACTTCCTATGATTCCTTCTACTCTCTTCCTTCCAAGCAAGGATAGCAGGTGACAGTGTAAGAGAACAATACCTGCAACTTGAGCTTCATCTCGCTCACAATCCGAAACAGCTCCTTATAACCGTCCCAGTTGTACTTCCCCGGCGAATGTGCTTCGACGATCCCCCACCAGCAGTCGACCATCACCCCATCAACGTTGATGGATTTCAACTCCTCCAGATACTTCACCAGACCCTCCGGATCGGCCATCTCGCACTTCATGTTGATCACTCCAAGCTATAATCCCCCGAAAACAGAGCCAATCAATTAATCAAACAAAACTAAGCCCCTCGTAAATGCTGGCTCAAAAAACCAAAAGAACAAACAGCTCACAGGCAGCATCACGTATACGGGGATGCACGGCGTGCCGACATATTCACGATCTGGCACCAGAGCCCTCCCACGCGCATCCATCCCCTGCTACAACCAATCGACACTAGTTGAGAGATCGAAATCGAGAGAGAGAGAGAGAGAGAGAGAGAGAGAGAGAGAGAGAGAGAGAGAGACCTGTTTGTTGTCGCCGGAGAGGAGGAGGTCGTCGGCGGGGCTCCGGATGGGGACGCAGCGCGGGAGGAAGGAGGAGGAGGAGGGGGAGGGTGAGGGAGAGGGGGAGGGGGTGAAGACGCCGCGGAGGCGACCGGTGCGGTAGTCGAGGGTGCGGAAGCTGGCGCCGGCGGGGGAGACGCCGCGCAGAGGCGGCGCCGTCGCCGGAGGGGCTCCTTCTCCGGCTCCGGCGAGTCTCGCGGCCTGAGGAGGGAGGAGGAGGGGGCGGAGGGAGGAGAACGAGGACGACGACGACGCCGCCGCCGCCAAGGTTAGATCGTGGAACATTCGACAAGGTTCGAGAATGTGCACGTGTAGAGAGGAAGTGAGATTGTGTAGCACTTAAAAGAGAGAAGGAGAGAGAACGATGGTGAGCTTTGCTTTGCTTTGCAGAGTTTTTCCATGAAAAATAAACTTGTCTTATGCAGCTCACATAGTCGTCACATGGAGAATTGGATCTAGTTGGATAAAATCTTCTTTGTATAAATATATATAATAGAATATCATATATATATATATATATATATACTATTATATATAATTAGCTCCTATGCTTCTAAAAGTACCAAGTCATTTGTACTTGTAAGTTTTAGCCCTTAAATTAATAATGTGCGGTTAGGATGATGTCGACCCTCTTGGGTTGATGTCGTGTTGGTTGAATATATAATCTAAGCGGTGAAAATGATCAAAGGCGTAAATCTAAACGGTAAAAAATCACAAATACCAAGGTTTGATTACTTTTACAAGCACCATAGCCGAACTCATATATATATATATATATATATATATATATATATATATATATATAAAATTGAGATTCAATACCTTTAAAAGTAACAAATTAGTGGTGCTTATAGATTTTCGATCATTGGATTCAAAGATATATGATTAGGATGATGTAGACTCTTTAGGGTTAAATGGGTGGCTGGTTAAATAGTATAATCTAACAGTTGAAAATGATTAAAGGCGTAGATTTAACGGTATTTATGAAAAAACTTATTAGGCAATTGATAGGGTATGATAGGAATACCCCTATTACTAAAGGTGGACGGTTTGGATTTTAAGCTTCAGACGTGATGATGCACGAATCTCAAGGCGAATCCGGTGAACAAAAAGGCATCATTTGTCAGTGCGGATAACCTGATACTGATGCTGACATGACTATAAATTAAGATTTCTATATTATTCATAGGCTTCGTATAAACTCTCCGTTTTTTTTCTCTTTCTATGTTGATGGTGTGTCATCTATTTTTCTTTTTTTTTTTATTTAAATAAACCTAAACGAAAGATATTCAAAAATAAATATACTTTTCATAATTTAAACTAAAAATAATATAGAGTCCGGCTACTATACTATTAATAGCACGAAGCACTTGATGCTATCAAGTTTTCCGCCGTTAAATCTATCCTCTTGATCATTTTCACCCGTTAGATCATACTATTCAACCAACCATCCACTCAATCCTAAAAGGTCAATATCATCCTAACCACACATCTCTTAACCCAATGGTCGAAAAATTTGATAGTATTACTGACTTGGTATTATTAATAGCAAAATAGCCTAATTCAAATAATATTACGCATTATGATTGCGTAATAAAATTTTATTCCTAAAATAATAAAATACCTTACTAATTATTGCGGCCTTGATTAGCCATACCAATAACCTCCCCTATCATCTACCATTTATTACTTCCCTTCCGTTCCCACACCTTAAATAACTACTTAGACCTCCTACTCCTTCCTACACACTATAACTACTGAAGAGGAAGAGGATAGAGAGAGGAGAGGGGGTGTGGTTGTTTGTGTATCTAAGAGAGAGAGATGTTAAAGAGAGGGAGATAGAGAAAGAGAGGTGAATTGAGAATTGTTACCTGAGAGTGAGAGTGAGAGTGAGAGTGAGAGTGAGAGTGGGAGGAGGAGGAGGAGGAGGGGAAGGTGGTGCCGTCGGGGAGGACGACCCAGCCGGCTTCGCGGGCGAGGGCGGCGATGACTTCGTTGATGTCGGCGCGAACGCGCAGGTTATAATTGCCGTGGCGGCGCAGCCCCGCGAGGATCCTCGCGGTTATCGCCCTCCGGTGCCGCTCCCGCAGCTTCGTCCTCTCCTTCTCCTCCCTCCCCCTACTCCTCCTCCCTCCTCCCCCCACACCCCCCATTCCCCCCACCACCACCACCTCCCCCTCCTCCGCCGCCGCCGCCGCACGCGGCGGCGCCGCCTCGAAGTACCGCCCGCCGTAAACCCTAACCGCGGCGGCGGCGGCTTCGTCGGCGCGGGCGATCGCCATGCCGCGCTTCATCGCCACCGCATCGTCGTCGAGGTCGTCGCCGCCGCCGCCGTCGTCGTCGTCCTCCTCCTCCTCCTCCTTCACCTCCATCTCCTCGTCGTCGTCGTCGTCCTCGCTCGGTACTCCTCCTCCTCCTCCCCCCAACTTCTCCATCTCCCGCGCCATTTCTGCGATCTCAGTCTCTTGCTACTCCGATTGCGGTGTTTGAGCTAAAACACTAGCTGAATCTAAATCTACCCCCCGTTTCAGCGTTTACACGTAGATCCATGCTTCACCCGCACGATTATAGCTCCACGGATCATAGAACGACACCGATTTCATCCGGATCTTAGCTGGATAAGAGTCCAAAACGCGATCCACTCCTCACGTAAATCGAATTCGAGTTAAGATTTAGGGCGAATCCGAGCCAAAACCAAGAGCTCCTCTCCCTCGCCGCTGCTCCGAAGGAGGAGGAGGAGAAGAAGAAGAGCCCTCGTCGCGGAGCGGGAGGCGCCGCACCACGGGAGACCGCCGCGGCTCCGGCGGGCGAGGCGGCGCAGGAGATCCGGCGCCGCGGGGCTCTCCGGCGAGCGGCGGCGGATCCCGGCGGCGGCGCCGGAGCGGGGGCTCGGGTCCGTGTGAAGGGGGAAGGGGGCTCGGGGCGTGTTAGGGTTTCGCTCGTGTGCGGCCGCGTGCCTAGGTTTTTGTTTTGGCACGGACGAGCTCGCGTGGGATCGGACGGGCGGTCGCTCGACACGTGTCCGGCTCGGACGGTGGAGATCGCTCGCGCGTTGTGCGCGCACTAAGGCACGCTTATGAGACCCTTCCCCCGCGGTTAGAAAAGTGTGAGGCTCCTCCGCGTTAGTTAGCGTCGTTAGCTCATGTAATTCGCGTTAGTTTTGTTGGTTACGGAAAGGTAGGGGGAGTGGATAACGTGTGGACCTCCCTCATTAATCGACCAATTAAAATTAAGCACGCATTAAAAAAATCAGATATAAATTTTTATTTTGAGCTGAATTGAAAATAAATAATGTGGTTTTATTGGGATAAACTAATTTTGAGTAGCTATAAAAAATAATTATTTTAGTACCGCTATCTGTTGAAAAATAATTTTTAAAGAATTTAAAATTGAAATCATTTAATTCTGAAAAAAAAAGGAAAAAATAATTAAAAATAATTTTGAGTTTGATTAGGCAGTTTTAAAGTTCACTTTTAAATGAAAAAAAAAAAACACTTAATCCTGACGGTTTAGTGTGAAAATAATTTGAAATTGATTTTAACCTCAATTTTTTTTAACTGTATAAATAATAAATAAATGCCATAAACTGCGTAAAATCATAGTGGTGCTCTTCTGCTTACATGAGATTCTTTTGATTTCGGGTTCATTAAATTGCTCTAGTAATCTACCTACTAATAACCATCTTTTACGGTCAACATCCTCGAAATCACCAACAGCTAAGGAGACGTTTGGACCAACGTTCACGACATTTAAACCCTATAATATTCCTGGAGATCATTATATTGTTTTCAACTGTTTTTTTTTTTTTTTTTGTGAAGAGAGAGAGAGGACGAAAGCATGCTATTTATTTTATTTATTTTTTATAAAAACAAATTAGCTAAAAATATAAAGCAATTAAATTCGAATTTAAACCTTGAATATAACCACCAAATTTTTATCACCTGTGCTAGGAAGGAACTGGTTCTTCTATTGTCAAATAAAACCCACGTATACAGAGGCTTTCCAAGATACGAAACAAAAATTAAAAATATACAACAGTGCCCGATACACAGCTATAGGCTTATAGGTGCGACTTCGAGAAACTCGAGTATCATGTGATGCAAAATGAAGGGAAAAAAAAAAAAAAAGGATATGCCTACGTCAGAGGCAAGATATCGAAGAACTATAAATCAATAGAAATAAAATCTGATTAGGAAGATCAGACTATTTTAAGAAACAAATTTATGGACATACAGAAAAACGTTTGCATCAGCCCCCTCTTATGGATACTCCAGTCACGGAAAAGCGGCGAAATCTCCAAGTGCAAATTGCAAATTTATTCGAAGAAGATCACGAATCACATGCTTCTTGTTGCGCGAGTCTAGCGCAGATAATAGCAGCCATAGAATTTGTCATCTGATGTTGCTTTTCTGCAACAAAATTCAGACTGTTTGTGCAAAAACTATAAAGAAAGAAACTAAAAAAAAAATATTTCAAAATATCTTACCTCTTTAAACTGAAAAAAGATAGCCGAAAGCCTCAGAAAGTCTACGCTTTTCCCCACAACTACTAGCAGCAAAAGCCATTGTTTTCGACCCTGCAAATTTCTGTGAAGTTCGTAAAGATGATGACTTCACATTTACAAAAGGTGTAGCAAAGCAATTCAAACAGGTGATGGTGACTTGCGACACTTACTGATTAAAATGGCTATCGTAGATATTGAAGATGAGTTCTCAATTTGAGAGAACCAGTCACCAGTTTTCTCGCTGGAGAGATACTTCAGCCAATTGTCAGAAAGATCCATTCCATAATCCACACAGCAAGCAGGATATTCTGGTATCACCTGTAGGACAGACAAAGACCCGTAATAATGAAAAATCAGGTATTCTCATGTTGGAGAATGGAGATCGGCAATCTTATCACCAACATGCAGAAACAATTCAATGTAACAGTACCTGGGATATCACTTGCATAGTCACATGAACATACCATCTGCTTAGCTAAACGAATAAATCAGCTCTGCCCAAAAGAAAAAAAATTGTATGAGAAATTATCAACATATATTGAAAGAACTTGGTTTTGATTAGTATTACAAGTATTACAAGCAAATATTACGAGAAGCAGTATTTGCCAACAAAAATTTCATGGCAGTGTGTCAATGTTCTCATACACAAAGTCTAATAAAAAAAAACAGAACGGAAATAAATGGAAGGTTTGTCATTTTAGCCTGTTCTTAGAGTGGAAATATAGGGAATCATAGAAGAGTTGAGAATCAAAGGCCTAAAACTTCCAAGTATTCTTAGAATTTGGGCGTCAACAGCAAAAGAGGAGGGGAAAAAAACTAATATCTACAATTACTTCAGCATAGACTGCTATAATTAAAGCACTAAATGATAATTCATAAAAATTCGCACGCAACCACACTCGATGCAGTTAATGAGATGCAAAAAGATAACTCGTACCCCAAATATTTTTGACATACAAACCACCAGCTGCGTGATTCGAAACCCTTCTGGAAATAGGTACTAACACACTTACTATGAAATGCTTCCTTCAATTCCCACTCTGATCATTCATAAGCACTCATACTTTATATAAGTTTTTAAGTACCCTCTGAGCTCTCCACTTCTTTCCTGGTCTTGAAAATGCACTACAGATAAACTTTAGAGTACTTTCCGAAGGAGTAAATCCCCTTTCATTCATCTCCTTAAGCAGTCTTCTTACCTCAACCCCATTTGGAAGCTTCGACCATCCGCTTATAAGGATATCGTATGTGGAAGAGTTAGGCGATACGCCTCTCTTTTGCATCTCATTGAACAATTCTTTAGCTTGGTTCATCATTCCCACCTTAGCAAAATCACTTATAAGCACATTATATGTGCTAAGTTTAGGAACAAACCCTTTGCTTACCATCTCGCAGTATAGCCTTACACATTCCCTTTTGTTGCCTTGTTTTCCATGACCTGTAATTAAAATATCGTAAGTAACATTATCAGGAGTAAATCCTCTATTATGCATTTCATCAAGTACTTTTTCTGCTTCTCCTATCTTTCCAAAAGATGAAAGGCCACCTAGTAGAGTATTATAAGTCGCTATATTTGGTGACACGCCTCCATTTAACATCTGAGAGTAAGTAGCAAATGCTTTTTCTATATGGCCACTCTTGCAATGTCCGAGTATAAGAGAGTTAAAGGTAATTGTATCGGCTAAAATTCCCTTTCCTATCATTTCCTCTAAAACCCAAGTAGCTTTTCGTGTCATCCCATGTGTACACAAAATATGAACGAGAGTGTTGTAGACAATTGAATCAGCATGAAGTCCCATTCTCATCATTAACTCGTGAACTTGCAAAATCAATTCTGGCTTCCCGCTCTTAGAACAAGCTTGCATCACTTTTCTATAGGAAGAAGGGTTAGGCGATAACCCCGAATCGGCCATTTCATGCAACAAAAGCATTGCGTTTTGTACATTCCCTGCCTCAAAGAGGCTTGCAATTAAGGAATTGTAAGTGATTAGATTGGGCATTACATTGTTACCCTTCATCTCATTAAAAAGTTCTAGACCCTTCTCCACCTTTCCCTCTCTGCAATGTGCTGCGATAACAGTGTTATATGTCGCATTATCAGGAGTTAAGCCCATCTTTTTCATCTCTACAAAGAAAGATCTTGCTTCTTCATACTTTCCAAGCAAGCAAAGACAATTTATAAAGACGTTGTAGAAGACAACATCAGGCACGAGATTTTTCTCCATCAACTCCTGAGCGGCTTTCAAAGCAGCAGGCGTGTTCCCCGTTTTGAAAAGCCCGTCCATGAGAGACGTGTAATTGACACAATCAACCGTTAGACCCTTCTTCTTCATATCCTCAAACAAGCTTTCGGCCTCATCCATCCTCCGGTTCTTCTTTAAGCCGTTCACCAGTGCATCAAGCACAAAATTATTAACTTCTAGACCTTCTGATAGCATATCCTGATACAAGTCAAGAGCCGCTTCCGGCTTTTGCATCTTAAAGAAGCCGTCAATAAGGGTTCCATAAGTTACAATGCTGGGAGTTATGTTTCTTTCCCTCATCTCCCTAAAAAAATCAACAGCCTTGGAAAGCAATCCTTTTTTCAAATACCCGTTGATGATGGAAGAGTAGGTGATAACATTCGGACTAATAGATCTCTCCTCCATTTCCAACAATACCAATTCTACGCTATTCATATCTCCGACTTTGCAGTGCCCGTCAATCAAAACCGAAAAAGCAATAAGATTCGGAATGATATTAGATGACAAAATCAGTTGAAACGTATCTTTTGCTTCGCCAATCTTTCCATTTTTGAAAAGTCCATCCATTAAAACCGTATAGAAAACCAAATCCATAACAACACCTCTAGCGACCATTCGACCAAAAAGAGCCAACGATTCCCTAGTTTTCCCTGACTTAGACAACGAATCAAAAAGATTGCAATAAGTTACGTGATTAGGAGCAACACCCATAGTCTCCATCTCCCTAAAAAGAGCATAAGCTTCTAAAAATCTACCACTCTTGCAAAGGCCATTAATGAGAGCACTAAAAGTAACCACATCCGGCAAGATCCCGCCTTTAACCATCTCCTCGTACAACTCGAAAGCTTCTTCGAGCCCCTCCCTCCTGCAATATTCACCGATAAAAGTAGTGTAAGTCACAACATTCGACTCCGCATCCTTTTTCATTTCATCCATCACACTACTCGCCGACCCAAATTCCCCAATTCTACAAAGCCCATTGATCAAAGTGTTATAGCTAATCAAATCCGGATTGATGCCTTCTGTCTTCATCCTCTCCACCAATTCACTCGCCCTACTCATCGCACCGATCTTACAATAACCATCGATCAGCGAATTAAACCCGACTACGTCCGCGCCGACCCCTCCGCGCGCCAACATACTGAGCAAGGCCTCGGCTTTCTCCACCAGCCCTTTTCGGCACAACCCGGCAACCAAAGTGTTGCCGCTAACGACATCAAATCCAACACCCTTCTTCACCATCTCCGACAACAACCCGACGGCCGATTCTGGCAATTCTCGCACGCAGAACCCCCAAATGACCAAATTATAGCTCACGGTGTCGGCTTCGACGGTTCTAAGAAGATTCAAAGCGTCTTGCAACATACCCATTTTGCAAAAAGCGTGGATCAGCGCATTGTGGGTGAAGAGATCCCCCTTTTGGTGGGGGGGGAGGAGGTGGGAGTAGAGGGAGGGTACCTGTGAGGCGAAGCCGAGGGAGTTGAGCCTGTGGAGGAGGAGGTTGAGGGAGCGGAGGGGAGGGGCGAGGCCGAGGGCGCGCATGCGGCGGAGCGCGGCGGCGGCGGCGGAGGGGCGGGCGCAGGCGAGGTAAGCGTGCGCGAGGGAGACGAAGAAGGAGGCGTAGAGGTGGGATTTGGAGACGGGTACTGGGTTTGGAGGGTTTGAAGGGTTTCATGGAGAGAGAGGAGAAAGAGGAAGGAGATGAGTGAGGAGCGAGTGAGAGAGAGAGATCCTTCACAATAGGGTGGAGTTATAGTGTGCGTATGCTCCAGAAAATATTTTTTACGATGGAAAAATAACTTTTCATCCATTTATAATAGTTTTTAAAATATATATATATTTTAAAAAAAACAAATTCCAAACCAAACAAAAAAATAATAATTTTGTTTAAAAAAAATTATGTATGAAACAATTGCTTAGTGCATTAGTTCTTATTCCGGAGATTTTTTTAGACAGCGGAAGTTTCAACTCGGCAGGTGCATATTTGCAGAGTTTGATCATATTAGTAGCAGGTGAATTTATAGTTGTTATTGGACAAACAGCGATCAAATAAAAAAAATTTCTAATTTAGAGGAGCTATAGGAATAATAGTTACAAAAATTATTATCTAGCACAGTAGTTCTCATCCTAAATACATAAAAAAATAATAATAATAAATAATAATAATAATAAAAAGAAAGCCGTAAGGGGTCGCGCCAGGTCCGGGCCTATACAAGGCCAGTTGGGTCGGGCCTCGATTGGCCCGGGCTTCAATCTTTTTCCCAAAATAGTTTCGGATCTATTAGGTTACAACCCAAACCCAGCTCGAGTCCGACCCAAGATCCAAAACTATGTGCTTCAGCGTGCCAATGTGTATATCTCTTCCTCTATCACACACAAATATAAAAATATATCCATAAATATGTATACTATACGAATTATATTACTATACTATCGATAGTAACAAGTACATAGTACTATCGAGTTTTTGGCCGTTGGATGAAAGAATGTGGGGCTAGAATAATAGTGGTCCCCTCAGATTGAGTAGGTGGTTAGTTGAATAGTATAATCTAATAGGTGAAAATAATCGAATGATAAATCTAACAGCAAAGAACTCGATAGTATCAAAAATTTGGTACCATCGATAGTATAATATCCGGACTCCATATTATACTACTGTTTATGATAATTTTACGCTTAAATTATTGATTGTTGATATATTTATATTTATGTATAATTTACTGCAAATGAACCTAAAGTAGGCCCGATATATATCGGGCTCCGCTTCGGGCCCAACCGATTAGCAACCCAACTATGTGGATTTGATCTAACCCCACATGAAATATTGTCTTAGCCGTGCTATTAAAAGAAGCACTATTTAAATATTTCCTACCGCGACATAAGCTTAAGATGTTGCTTCTTAGCCAAACGCTTAGCTACAACTTCTGCAGTCGGTCGCAGAAGAAGAAGTGTTCGATTTGTATTGAATAAAAGTTTGAATATGGTGATAAACTAGAATAAACGATACACAAAAGGACGGATAAAAGAGATGCAAATTTAGCATTCCTCTGTTCAAAATTCAATGCTTTGAAGTGCGAAAGAAGGCGAGATGAAACAAATAATAACTAACATTAAGAGAGTCTATTGACTAGTAAACCTCATTGTGCACTTGTATCCCGCGAAAAACATGTATAAAAACGTTGCGCATAAAAATTGACACAAGATATCAAATTGTACTAAGAATGTTGAATTACCGGGCCGATTGACTCGAATTTAGTAAGAGTTCGATGTATCTAACCATAACCTGATCCATTGACACATCCAATGTTTGGATTTAGTCCACATGACTAAGTTTTTATTCTTTTGAATCACACGTGCACGGCTTCAACATCAAACCTACAATTGCACGGGTTGCTTAATTTGTTATTTTATATAGGAAACAATATTTGCATGCTTTTCTTAAATTTTTCGTTTTAATAAAAGAGTTAGTAAGTGGCTAATACAAAATCCTTTAAATGAGGCACCTAAAATGTTGAAACGTGTAAAAAGCAACTCTACCTTGATCCATCGATTACTTGTTTAGAAATATTATTGAAAAAAAAAGGATCACTTTTGAAGGGCAAAAAATACACATAGAAAATATCGGTGTTTGCCACTTAAAAATGTTTTTTTTTTTTTTGAGAGAGATAGGTAGCACGCTACCCGCTTCGTTTATTTTATTTAGAAATAAACTTAGCTAGAAATATAAATCAACTAGGATTCGAACTTGGGTCTCGGATACCAACCACCAAACCCTTTGCCACTTACTCTAGAGACGGTCGGTGCCACTTAAAAATGTTTCTATTGATGTTATATAGTAACGATATAGAATTGAGCTAGAATACTTTTAAGGCTTCATTTGGTTCGGATAAAAGCAAGAACTAGTTATACCGGGGATAGATACAAGTATGGATTTTAATAAGAATAAGGGTATTTTTTTATTTGGATGAAAATATGAGTATAAGCTGGAAATAGAAAAATTATGTTTGGATGAAAATGTGAGTATAAGGTGGAATAGTTGGTAGTTACAAATAGAAAATAATAATATTACGCTTATAATTGAATTTAAAATTTTAAATTTATAATTTTAAATTGAAAATTTTAACTTTTAAATTTTAAATTTTGAAATTAAAATTTAAAATTTTAATTTTCAAAATTTTAATTTTAAATATCAAATTATAAATTTAAAACCAAATTTAAATTTGAAAGATATAAAATATCAAATTTAAAATTTAAAAACTAAAAATATCATATTTAAAATTTAAAATTTAAAAATATCAAATTTAAAATTTAAAATTATAAACTTAAATTTTAAAATTATAAATTTAAATTTTAAATTCTAAATTATAAATTTTTAAAATAAATTTAAATAAAAGATCTAAATCTCTCTCCTCTCATCACGGATTCTCTCCTCACCTACTTCTCTCTCTCTCTCATCACCTAACGTAACCGGGGTCGGTGGAACAAGTTATCTTCCACCCTGGGCTGGGAACACTTGTTCCCACCTAATTACCGTCACAACATGGGAGGTGGGATCAAGTTGTTCCCACCTTCACCTCCAAAACTGTTTTGGGTAAAGAGGAGAAGTACCCCCTGTATCCCCCTATTGTACCGCGGTCCAAAACTTAACGTTAAAAATACTTACTCTCTTGGCGCTTCTCTAGATTTGTTTAAAAACCATTGGATCTACTTCTTGATTACTAATATACTTGGATCAAACACTATTCCACGTACCCGACTACCATCATTTCCCATACCTCACACTCTCTCCAATCCAGTTAAAAACTTCAAAAACCACCAACCTCTTTGTGCTTTGAGAGTTTGTAGGCTCAACCTAACGATATATATATATATATAATATATATATATTATATATATAGAGAGAGAGAGAGAGAGAGAAAGAGAGAGAGCAGGGCTGCTCTGCTCTCAGGAGCACCGAGGTCTCCGTGCTCCTGAGCCGTTTTCGATGATGAAATTTTCGAATCGACGATCGGCTCCGTTAGACTTGATCTAGCGTATTTAAAGTTTCTAGAAAATAATTTTTGCTATTTTTTAATATCATTACCTAGTGATCGGAAGGATTCAAAATCAATAATTTTTAATGGTTGATATCTACTGTTTTCAAGTTTAACGGTGTAGAAGTATTCAAATCAAATGAAATTTTGATACAAAATTTTTTATACTATCTACAACAAGATTAATATTTCTGATCGAAAATTTTAGTGCTATATCACCATCTTTTATAGAATTTTTATTTTCAGCCGTTAAAAATTATTGATTTTGAATCCTTTCGATTGCTAAGTAAATGATATCGAAAAATTACAAAAATTATTTTCTAGAAACTTCAAATACGCTAGATCAAGTCTAACAGAGCCGATCGTCGATTCGAAAATTCTATCATTAAAAACGGCTCAGGAGCACGGAGGCCTCCATGCTCCTGAGAGCACAGCAGTTCTACTCTATATATATATATATATATATATATAGGGAGAGAGAGAGAGAGAGAGAGAGAGAGTGAGAGAGAGTTTTCGGCTACTATACTTTTATGAGTAAGATCGTTCTTGTACACAAAAATCGTTTTTGATGATAGAGCTTCCGAATCGATGATCCATACCGTTAAACATTATCTAGAATATTTAAAACTTCTAGAAATCAAATTTCATAATTTTTCGATATCATTTACCTTACTATCAAAAGCTTAAAAAATTAACAATTTTTAACGGCAGGTATGGGATACTTGCTAGTTTAACGATATAAAAGAATCAGAATCAATTGAATTTTTGATAGAAAATTATATTCACTATCTAGATAAAAATCAATAACTCCGATCTTAAATTGAAGGATCCGATCATCCATTTTTAGGACGTCATTCAATTTTGACTGTTCATTTTATGTCCGCTTGATGGACTTTATTATGATTTTGAAAAATTACGAAATTTATTTTTTAGAAGTTTCAAATATTTTAGATCATATTTAACGGAGTGGATCATCGATTTGAAAGCTCCATCATCGAAAATAATTTATGAGTACAAAGGGCTCTATACTCATAAGAGTATAGTAGCCCTAACCTCTCTCTCTATATATATATATAGAGAGAGAGAGAGTCCGGCTGCTATACTCTTATGAGTACGATCGTATTCATACTCATATATGAGTACGATCATGTTCATACTCATATATGAGTACGATCGTTTTCGTACTCATAACTTGTTTTCGATGACAGCACTTTCAAATCGATGATGCATATTGTTAAATATTATTTAGAGCATTTAAAATTTCTAGAAATCAAATTTCATAATTTTTTGATATCATTTATCTTACGATCAAAAAATTTTAAAATTGATAATTTTTAACGGCCGATGTAGAGTACTTGCTAGTTTAACAGTGTAAAAGAATCAAAATCGGTTGAATTTTTGATAAAAAATTCTATTCACTATTTAGATAAAGAATAATAACTGATCATAAATTAAAGTATCATCCATTTTTAAGATATCTTTCGATTTTGACCATTCATTTTACGCACGTTTGATTCACTTTTTTATGATTTCCAAAAATTACGAAATTTATTTTCTAAAAGTTTTAAATATTCTAGATCATATTTGACAGTGTGAATCGTCGATTCGGAAACATCATTATTAAAAATAACTTATAAGTACGAAAGAACTCTATACTTATAAGAGTATATTGACCCTACTCTCTCTCTCTCTCTCTCTCTCTCTCTCTCTATATATATATATATATAAGTTTTTGCCACTCTTTACTACCTAATATTTATAGTACCTGAAAAGGTCAAAAAGTGTGAAGTGAAAATCATGCCATAAAATACAAACACGTGAAAATCATGCCATAAAATACAAAAACGCGCGGAGCTATATATATCCTTTCCTTTTTTATAAAAGGAAAAAAAAAAAGGTGGCAACCTCTTTGTTATGAGGACATTTTGAAATATTAGAACACGTACCTTTCTTGGATTGATACTGAAATTTCAACTATCTTGATTTGACTATTGCATTGTTGAATTCAAAGTTTTGTTAAAATTAATGATTTCACTATCAACTGCATATTTCTAAAAGGTAAAAAAAACTTGTAAAATTATTAAATTTACTAGAATTATCAATGAATTTAATAAAATTTCTGATTAATTTAATACAGCTTGAATCGTTCGTGTATTAAGAATGGCTCCCTTCAAACCACATGGCATTTTTTTGGCTCCATATATATCACCTTTTCCTTGGTCTTAGATGTCTCAATTTGTTCATGTGACACGAGATATTGACCACTAATTAAGTCCAATTGTTTGCACTTCAAAATTACATATGCTTAATTTTAATTACTGTCGCATCATCAATTACAATATTACTACATCACTTACATATGAATCATCACATCAATATTTAGTCAACTAAATTAGATTGTAAAATTTAATTATAACAATTTAAAAAGATTGAGTAAAAAACTGCAGCAAATTAAAATATGGGAACCAAAGTGTCACGTGTCTCATAATTTACAAACCAAAAGTATAATGATAAAAATATACAAAACATGCTTGAATTATAGACCATTTCGAATTGGCTATACAACATTTTAAAATTTTAAATTTACCGCCCAACTTTTCTATTTGTTTGGTTTGAGTCAGCCAATGATATTTTGACTTCAAATTTAAGCTAATTATTTATTTTAATAAATTTATAATTGTGAGAATTAAATGATATATAATAACTAAATTTGTAAAGGTGATCAACACATTCAAATTTTAAAGTCAAAAACATTATTTACTGACTCAAAAAACATAAATAGAAAATTTGAATAGTAAAATAAAAAATTTGAGAGGTTAGATAGTGGATTCAAAATGATCCATAATTCAGATAAATTACACAGTGTAACTTATCTAGGTCGTACCAAACACCGTATTCATCAATCACCACACGAGTTTTACTTGGACCTTCAACAAGTGTTTTAAATTCAACTACAACTTGAAATATTATATTTTGAAAAAGGCCCAGGGAAAAAGACAGTTTGTAGTTTATTTAATTTGCATTGGTGTTGAGAAGTTTCGAATCGCTTTCGCAGAACTAATTGAAGAATCCCACCAACATGCAAATTGCAGATAAGGTTGAATTTGAATTTGAATTGGATCCAAACCTAGCATTGCTAAGCTAACTAAGAATATCCATACATTATTTAGAGAAAACTAGGAAAATGTTGACCTTTAATTATTGACTCAAATGCCATGTTATCCCAAGGTAATCCAAAAACTTAGGTTTTTAGATCAGTATTTTTAATATTCATATTTAATTCTCCGCCTCGCGTATATATATATATAGATTCAAAATTTTTTAATAAATACAAGATGTGGGTTTGAATTAAAGTGAAGGAAATTAAATAACAGCAGGAGCCTACAAATGAAACGCGAATTCAAGAACCTTTCAAACTCATTACCTTTTGCTCTAATATCATATTAAGTTTTTAGGTAACGATATTTTTAATATTTATTCAACATATATAAAAAACAGTATTACAAAAATTAATTAATAAGTATTGAATATAAAATATTTAAATATAGTTTTTACAGTAGTTAGTAATTTTACATGGCATCAGATAAGAAAGCGACATATTAAATTCAACAAATCAACTCACTGATAGGAGTGATTAATTAATTGGAACATCAATGTATATATGAGAACATAGTGTACATATGATTAGAAAACAAGTGCACAAGCCATATATAAAAGTTCAGATCGAGTTTGTGCATGAAATATCAGCATATACACGCACAAACCTTCATTAATTAATCCTACATGTCCACCAAAATTAAGTGTGTGTGTGTGTGTGTGTGTGTATATATATATATATATATATGTATTTCTCTACTTAGTTAATGGGATTAATAACTAATTGTATCCCATTAGAAGGCCTAAGAGACAACATGATCCTAGGCTCATGTTTATATTTGGGAGACAATTGTAAAGAGAACCTCTTTAGTATGAGACTGAGCACAATCTTATACTCCATCAGAGTGAGGTTCCTCCCCACACAAATCCTCCCCCCGAATCCGAAGGGCAAGAACCCCATCCGGTGCTTGCACCCGCCGCCTGCGCCAGCGCTGAACCTCTCCGGCTTGAACTCGTTTACGTCATCGCCCCACAGCGACGCGTCGTGGTGCAACCCAACCACGTCGACCCACATGTTGGTTCCCTTCGGGATGACCAGCGACTCGCCGATCGCAATGTCTTCGCGCGCTTGCCGTTGTACGTTCGGCGCGGGGGAGTAAAGCCTCAGTACCTCATTCAGGACCCAACTCATCTGCATGGTTGCATGGAGAATTGTAAGATGAACTGGAGATCACAAATATAGATCAAGTAATTGGCGAGAGAATTCGATATGATCAAATATATAAGCAAACGAACTTATTAGAAAAAGTGTTTTCATCGAAATCGCGTAAAATATAGCTTTTAATTGGTTGAAGCTAGAAGTTCCTCAAGGAGTAGAGGTGATAATCAAGTTTAGCTAATAGAAGTCCAGAGCTCTAGCTAGCTTTCATGATAAAGTAAACTGATTTTCTTTGTCTTAAAAATAGAAACTTTAATATCAAACTTTTGCATTTGTGTAGCTATTACTGCAAGCTACATTGTGCTGAGATACTCAACATGAAACTACAGAAGTTTTTACAATTAATGTATCTAATAAACAACATGTTAAACTTAATGAAATGCCCATTTAGCTCCACTTAAAAGCTCTATATTCTTTACTTATCTTTCTCAAACAGAGATTAAACTGTGTAAGAAAAGAAACCAGGCCCAAGGAGGCATTTTAATTAGGTTCTTGGTTCATTCACTTACTACAACCATATATACCAAAACATTGACACATAAAATCATACGAGTTAAGGTTAGTAGCACTACCTTCGTAAGTTTCGACAGCCCGTCGGAGTCGAGCGATCCGCCAGCGGAGTGCTCTGCGATCTCCTCCCGGAGAGCCGCCTGCCACTCGGGGTACATCGCCAGCAAGAGCAGCGTCCACGAGAGCGCGAGCGCCGTCGTCTCGTGACCGCCGAAGAAGAATGTCTTGCACTCGTCCACGAGCTCCCTCGTCGTGAGCTTCCGCGCCTTCTCCTTGCCCTCACCCTCGCCCTCTCCCGCGAGAAGGAGACTCAAGAGGTCCTGCCCCCCGCGCCCCTTTCTCGCCCGTGCTTCGACGATTGCGAGGAGGAGGTGGTCGATCTCCCTTCCGAGCCGCCATGCTTTGTAGGTCTGCTTGAGGTACAATAGGTTGCTAAACGGGACGCCGACCAGGCGGTTCGACTCGAAGAGAGTGGCTTGCAAGCGTCGGAGCTTCTTGAACACTCTCACGCCGTTCTCTTCGCCTAGGCCGAAGCTTGTTTTCGCGATGATCTCGGCCGCGTTCGTGGTGATCTCTCTCTCTACATCAATCTCTTTTTGGCCTGAGGCCACTATCTTGCTCCAGCTATCTAGCATCTTGGTTGTGGACTCCTCCATTAGGTTTATCATGGCCTGCATGCATGCATGCATGGAAAAAGAAATTAAGGTAATATTAATGGAATGGAATTAATTAGACCCTACAGCTATACTATAGCTTCTAGAAGAATTTATTTACATTGACAAAAGAAAACACATGCATGCATGTAGAAAAAGAAAAGGAAAAAAAATCAAAGCTTTTACTATTGCACACAGAAAATCTTGTTGTGCCAAACAAGTCCAAGTTTCGACAAAGAAGGAACCACATATGTGGCCAAAAATAAAAGCAGAAGCATGATCAACCAGTCCATTAAAGAAATTTCTATTTCAAAACTTTTTACTATCGTAACAACAGAATTACAAATACACCAAATAAGCCAAACATACTCTACCTTAGGAGCGCGACCACATCGAGTAACTTCTTAATGAAATCTAGTTGAGTGAGTCGTATGATTCATCATATGCTCGAATCTTAAAGGTCTATTTCAATCTAAAAGTTTTCTGCATGAATCTCAACACTATATTGAACGACAGGTGCAAAGAATACTCAAGAAAGTTAAGTGAGGTGCTACAAGCTGGTTTAGACTTAGTTTGGTATTGAAACATATCTGATGTTGTTAGACAAAATGGAGTTAGGAAAAAAGTATATAGAGATATGTTTCTGGGTTCTTCAGTGGAAACGCAGAAAATATATTATAATCGACTCATCGCAATATGCGGAACGCAATGTTACTTGAAAACAAACAGAATATTTTTCTATCGTAATTTCTCACCGCACGTAATACAATCTTTCCGCAATCCCAAACGAAGGCTTAATCTTCTTTCTACTAGCTTTTTAGAGAGAGAGAGAGAGAGAGAGGGGCGTACGTTGAGATTGGTGCAGGAGAAAGCTGGCGAAATGATGTGCCTGTGATGAGCCCAATCCCCACCCTCGACCATGAGCAAACCCTTGCCAAACAGGGGCTTCCTGTCCTTCTTGAACACGTTGGGCTTCCCCCACTTCCTGCTCAGAGTCCCCGAAGTCACCACTTTCAGGAACTCGGGATCCGCGATGTACAAGAACGGCTCAGTTCCTAACCAGTATATGAACACCTTCCCTACAATAGTTACCATGCACGCATGCATGCATGCATGCACGCATCAAAATTAAACACCATATGTACATAAACTCATAATTAAGCACACATCTATATATATATATTCAAAAGAATAAGATTGTCGCATAAAATATAGTATAATATCGAATAACACCGCAACCAAGTATGATTTTTGTTAAGATCAAATTTACAAACGAGGTTAATTATTTCCACGTGAAATAGCGACATAAAGTGTAAGCTCAAACCAAACAGGCTTAAGTTAATTTCTAAGTTGAACGAGTTTCATTAAACATATATATATATATATACATCCCATCTCTATCAAGATGGGTGTTTTTTCTCTCTTTGACGAATTTTCGTCGGATCACCCAATGTTCGATTTCGAACAAGGAAGAAAAAAAGAAGGAAAACTACGACGAAACCAAGTTAGAATTTTGGGGGGTTTGATTTTTTGCGCGTGGGCGGGCTAGCTTACCAAAAGTTTTCCTCCATCGTGCGAAGTAGGGGAAGACGGTGGAGTGGATGTCGTTAGTAAAGCTCGAAGAACAAGAAGAAGCAGTAGCAGAAGCAGAAGAAGAAGAACCATGTTGTTTCTTGCTCATCTCAACCAAGTTTCCGAACGGAAAATTCGGCGAAGGCCCGTCGAAGCCGTTCCTGCGAAGCCGACGACTCACTCCGACGGGCGCGAGCCAAAGAAGAGAAAATAAGCTACAGAGAAAGCCACAAATAAGGAGGCCCCCCATGGCTAGAAGAAGCTGCAGCAGCAGCTCCATATATATATGGATGAGGTGGTTAGTTTTGTACTACAAAAAGAAGCGCTTTTACCCTGTGCTTGTGTGTATTTGAGCAGGGGAAGGGGGGGTGCTTATATAGTGGGAGCAACTCTTTTTTTTTTTTTTTTTTTTTTTTTTTTNTTTTTTTGCCCTTCGTTTTTTGATTAGGGGGTTGTGAACGGTCAAGGGGCCGTTCTTTGACCTGAGAAAGTCAACAGAGGAGAAAACCATGCGGGCTCGTTTTTGGGTTATTATTTTTATTATTATTATTATTATTATCATCTTTTTTTACAGCTTGGTGGTCGTACGTTCAAATTTCAAATTCCCTGCACGTGGACTCCTGTCTTTTGGTGAACCCGGTCCACCGGTGCAACCACCTACCCACTCCTAATGCACGAATTGAAAAGTTTGCATGCACCGGGTGCATGCTCCACACAGCATCACACACCGCATCGTATTTTTTACTGCACTTTTACATCCAGGTTTATTTTGGTATTGAAGTGTATCTAACGCTATTAGATAAACTAGAATTAGAGTAAAAATAAATAGAAATATATTTTTGTGTTTTTCGATGGAGCCGTTAAAAATATATCATAATCGATTAATCATGATATATAGAACGCAATATTACATACAGATCTAAATAGAATATTTTGTTATCGTACTTTTTCACCGCACGTACCGCAATCTTCCTCCAATTCCAAACGAATGTTAAACTTGTGGCTTATTTAATTAGCTCTCCAAACTGTTGTAGAATTATATGTAATTTTGTTGATTGAGTGGAGAAACACTCCATTTATATACACAATAACTTTTTTCTATAGTAGTTCCAGAAGCACCAAATCAAAAAAGTTATCCTTCGAAGGATCAAAATACTTTTCTTTTTCTTTTTATCTGAATTAATAGCAGGTGCAATTCACAAGAATCAAAACAACTCAACTATTGTAGAAATAACACTTTTCTAGATAATAGTGATCGAGTTCAAATACACTTGGTAAATTTGTCATGTAGAATCAATTATGTAGAAATAACATTTTACATATATAACATACGATTAAAATTTACATCAATCTCTCGACCGTTATCATTCAGTAAGTCAGCTTGATAAATACAGTACATTTGTGCTTTATATTGTATTAGGAAAAACAGCTTAATTTGAATATGCAGTACATTTGTTAGATGTCATGTTCGAAATATATTTCTATTGGTAAATCGATCTAAACTATATATATATATATATATATATATATATATATATATATATATATATATCGGCGCATATCAAAGCATCAGTAACTTAATTTTCAAATTCAATGAGCTTGTGGGGTCGAGTGTTGTTTTCAACACAGCTCTGTAGAATTGAAAAGGTGCTTTTCCTTGTTGATCACAACTAGCAATTGATTGAAAAAACAGAATACGTGAAAGCGCTGTTTCAACAAACTAATCTGAATTTGAGATAGCTTCCTACGACAGTATATGTTGAAGCTAATCTGAATTTGAGATAGCTTCTTACAACAGTATATATATATATATATATATATATATAGGTCTTTTATGCTATTAGAAGCACGGAGAACTTTGTGCTCTTAATCCATTTTTTATGATGAAGTTTTCGAATCGATGATAAGCTACATTAGATTTGATCTAGCATATTTCAAATATTTAAAAAATAAATTTTATAATTTTTTGATATTATTTACCTAGTAATCGAGAGGTTCAAAATAAACGGCTGAAAATAAAAATCTTATAAAAAGTAGTGGTGATATAGTATTAAATTCGATTAGAGATATTGATCTTGATGTAAATAGTATAAATTTTTTGTTATCACAATTTATCTGATTTGAATACTTCTATACCATTAAACTTGCAAACGATATACATCAATCATAAAAATTTGTTGATTTTGATCTTTTGATCGCTAGGTAAATGATATCGAAAAATCGCAAAATTTATTTTCTAGATATTTCAAATACGCTAGATCAAGTCTAACGAAGCCGATAGTCGATTCAAAAACTCCATCATCCAAAAGGCTTAGGATCACGGAAAAACCTCCGTGCTCCTAATAGCATGCATACAAAACCTACTATATATATATCTGTATATGCTAGGGCTACTATATTCTTATGAGTATAGAGCTCTTCATACTCATAAGTTGTTTTCAATGATGGAGTTTCCGAATCAATGATCCACTTCGTTAAATATGATTTAAAGTATTTGAAACTTCTAGAAAATAAATTTCGTAAGTTTTCAAAATCATAATAAAGTTCATCAAACAGGTATAAAATAAACGGTCAAAATCGAAGTTATTTATTTTTATCTATGTAGTTAATAGAATTTTCTATCAAAAATTCAACCGATTTTAATTTTTTTGCATCATTAAACTAGCAAATATCTTATACCGGTCGTTAAAAATTGTCAATTTTGTAACTTTTTGATCGTAAGGTAAATGATGTCGAAAAATTATAAAATTTGATTTCTATATATTTTAAATGCTCTAGATAATATTTAACAGTGTGAATCGTCGATTCGAAAGCTCTATTATCGAAAACAACTTATGAATACGAGCACGATCGTCCTTATAAGAGTATAATAATCGGACTCTATATATATATATATATATATATATATATCCCAACGTGGCGCTACATGTGTGGAAACTCCGTTTGCTATCGACATACCCCCGACGTGCGGCTACACGTGTGGAAATTAACTCCGTTTGCTATCGACAAATCCCCGACGTGCGGCTACACGTGTGGAAACTCCGTTTGCTATCGAGAGAAGCGCTTCTCCGTTCCGTTTCGAGCTTGGCTGGTGGTGTGGGAATGCTAAATACGACACCAGAGAGTGGGTTCCAAAAGATTTTTTTTTTTTTAAAAAAAAGATATATATAACTTTTCAATTTGAGTTTCTAATTTTTCTTTTGTAAAAGGTTGCTCTAACCAATTTCTTTTTTTTCTAAAAAAAAAAAGAAGTTAAAATAACATTATCAGTATTTTTATCTTTAATTCTTCGTTTTTTAATCCCCACATATTTACTCTAAATTATGTGCATCATATACAATACATGTTTCTTTATTGTAATTTTGTTCCTTATTGTCTAATAATATATTTTATAAATTTTACATACAAATCATCAAATGCGTGGTATAAAACCATGAAAAAAGAATAAAAGATAAGAGAGTTTAATTAGTTAAAATACTTTTAGAAGTATCAATCAATCTGTTAGTATTTTCACGTATTGTCGAAATTTATTGAGCATCCAAATCAACAATTAGCACAATTATTTCCTGTTCAACTGAACTGTAGTTATCAACTTTTAACAGCAAATATAAAATATATCTAAGGTCATTTATTCACTAGGTAAATGATATTGTAAATTTATAAAATCTAATTTCTAAAATATTCTCGCTCTATTCAAGATAAAATTACTACAAAAACGCAACCACTCCTTTTTTTTTTCAAAAAATAGATTCAAAATTAAAAAATCATACTTAAAAAGTGAAAAAAATAATATTCAAAATAGAGAAGCAAAGTAAAAAATAAAAAAAGGTATAACATAGTGGTCAAGTACAAAATGCGCTAAATCATAGCAAAATAAAAACGTAACTTTTTAAATCATAGAATAATAAAATAAAGGAAAAACTTCAAAAAACCCCCCTGTGGTTTCCTAGCTTCTCACTTTGCCCCCCTGTGGTTTAAAATGTATCAATTTGCCCCTTTGTAGTTTCTTTTTTCTCTTTTTCTTATCAATTTTATTATTTTTTTTTCTTAAATCAGTAATAAAGTTAAAATTAAAGGGTACTAAAGCGAATATTTGATAAATCTAGATGGGTATCTAAAGTTTTTTGTATATAATTTAATGAAATATTAACAAAAAAGCTACCGAAAAGATAAAAACGAAACCACAGGGGAGGAATTTGGTACATTTTAAACCACAGGGGGGCAAAGTGAGAAACTACGAAACTACAGGGAAGATTTTTGAAGTTTTCCCTAAAATAAAATTAAGCTAAATTGCAGGGGGCAAAATAAAAGACGAGCAATGTTACCCGTGCAGTCCAAAGTGAGGTGCACATCTTACACTATAAATAACTTTACTTTCACATCATTTTTTTTTTATTTTTTTTACTAATAATTATTTAAATTTTAAAAAAAAAATTTGTTGTACAAAGATATTTTGCAAACAAAAATCTCATACAGAACACGTGGGGCAGGAAATCTGCCACGTGGCCAACCGGGGCGAGTGGCGATGGTGACGTGGCACGTTTCGGCGCCGCTCCACGCGTTTGTGCTCGGCATTCGGTCGGTTCGCAAATCGACGCGCACCCGCCCGCGTGCCGCACGCGCCAGAATAAGCCTCAGTGGATTGAGCAACAATGGTACCTCTCCACACCTTATTATCATCAACTTTTGTGTTTTTTTTTTTTTTTAATGTTTTTATATTAAAAATTAAAAAATATGCTGCGAAATCTTTTGCGGATCGGGCATAATCAACTATTCCAAAAGCGGAAGGACGCACGCACCGATCGTATTTAACGGTTCAGTCGCAGTGCTTATCAATTTTAACTTGATTCAACTTATCTGAATATTAGATCTATTTTTGAATCTTTTGTCATTAGATATATTGTAGACTGTAATTTAACTTATTAATCTATTAAATCTATTAGGGCTTGTAATAATTAGCGAACGTCGATCCTTGCACTGTAGAATGTACTATGATTTACTCTTTAGTAGCAGGTTGTGCTGATATCAGGTTTTGTAGATTTATTCTGTGCAAGGACTAAATAAAAAAAATAAAAAATAAAGGCATCTTTCATAATGGTTGTCCTCTTTTCCAATTTAATATATTAGTTGAAAAAAATTTTTAAAAGAAAACTTCAAATATCATTCCTGTATTTTCACACTTTCTTATTTTATTACTTTATGGTTTAAAATGTATGACTTTCGTACCATATATTTTTATTATTCTCTTTTTGTTATTTCATTCACTAATTTTTTTCATTAAATCACTGACAAAGTTAAAACTAAAGTGTATTAAAATGAATATTCGATAAACTATAAGTGAGCTATCTTAAGCTTTTAGTATACGATTTGGGCATCTTATGGCCGCCGCACTTAATGATCTTGTTGAACATGCCGCCGGCATTGGCAGTGGCAGTGGCGGAGTGCCACGGTCGCTTGGGGGTAGGGCGAGCCTTGCGCGGAGGAGGTGGGTAATCTTCTGGTTTTGGCGCTCCGACGCGACGCGCGGGGTGGAGGGGCTAGCCCTGGCGAGAGTGGTCACCATGAAAAGTAGAGTGTAATTTTTTCTAAAACAGTGTAACTTGTGTCGAAAAAGTATAATTGTTATATCAAAGAGTACAACATTTATCTTAAACAGTATAATTTTTTTTATGAAATAGTGCAACTTTATTTTAATAATGCAATCTTCATCTTTATCTTCCTTCTTCTCTAATTCTTGATCTTTCTATAATAACGACGATATATAATGATCCTTCAATGAGAAATTTTTTTCTTTATTTTTTTTGTTTTTTATTCGTTTTTTTTATTCTCTGTATTTTTTTCCGCTTCTTGGACATGGGCGCATCTTCATCCTCACCTTCACGGGCGGCAAGCACCTCCTCAGCTACAATCTCATTGCTTCCGTCCGCTTGGACCTTACCGATACCCACTCCGGGTTCTCCTTCTCCGGCGTCGGCGGAGGTGGAGGGGGCTCCGAGTTCTTTTCGCCCGATGCCAACGTCAGTGTTGGCACCGGCTGAGGTGGAGGAAGAGGAGGTAACTTCATCCTCGTTACCGTTGCCAAGGGTCGCGAAGGTCGTAGAAGAGGGTGGAAAAAAAAAAAAAAGANAAAAAAAAAAAAAGAGAGAAAGAGAAAAAAGAATGAAAGTATTTTAGTCACTTTTCTAAAAATTTGATCCGATTTTACAAAATTTAAAATAGTAGACTATTTTTGCAAATCCATAAAACGAGTAATTGTTTTTAGAGCAAATTGACTCTTTTTTTTTTAATTTACTATTATTACGGTTTGTTACCTCGTAATTCATCTTGACTAATAACTTTTGAGGAAAGAATTTTTGGAAGCAAAAGTACTCGAATATGTGGCATGTAAGAGGATCGCTAAGTAATTCATCGTCCTCTTCTATCCCGTTTAATATAATAATATTATTATTATAATTATATAAGCCACTGTTTGGTGGGGGTTAAGGGGTGGAATAACCCCTTAACCCCTAATTTATATCCAAACACCACTTTTTTGGGGTGGGGTTAGTAAACCCCACCCCAAACCGGATTAGTGGGGTTTACTAACCCCACTCCCCCTCCCAACTTTAACCCCGTACGTATTTCGAGCCTTCACATTTTTCTTCTTTATCAAGCATTAACCCCACTCCCCTTCCCAACTTTAACCCTGCACGCATTCCGAGCTCTCACATTTTTCTTCTTTATCAATCATTATCTTTTTATCCTACCTACTTCAATCAAACATTTTTTTTCACTATTCTAGACTAACTTCAACCTCCAACCAAACATAAAAAAATTTTAACACCATTTTAATCCTGAACTTAACTCTATTCCTGAAATAGCTATTTTTTCTTAACCCCGAATCAAACGGGGGCTAAAAGAAAATGAGTAGAAAAAAGTAATGAGATACGCACTGAAATTAATGAGAATAGTATGCAGCTCGTGCGAAAACATATGCGTGCACGGATGGTGGGTCGGATCTGATGCTTCAGCAACGACGTGGAGGAAGGGCGGAAAGTAGGAAAGGAGTGGAAGGCGACAATAATGCAGCATAATAATAATAATTTGAGGACATTAATTCATTCATTCAGCACCGGTCATGGTGTGTGTGAAAAGAATGATAACAAAATGCACGAATCAAATGCCTTGGCTCCACCCCCTCTCCCGGCCATTGATTATTGCTTACTCATAATTGGCATATTAGTTGTGAGAATAATGTGGCTTCGATCACATGATAATTTGACTGCGAAAAGATTATTATATTATTTATGATGAAAAAAGTACGATAAAAAAAATATCTTGTTTATTCTTTTGTACGTATTGTTATTAATTGCTATATGTTTTTGTTAATTCCAACTCTATTTTGCCTGAGAATGTACGGTTGATGAACTTTAATACAGTAGGAATTTTTAATTAAATGGAATTTAATTCAAATTGCATTTAGTTATGCCTTATCTTATTTTGCTTTTGATAATATCTTTGCCCAGCTTGAATTCAAGCAGAACAAGATCCTTTTTTATTTTTTAGTTAGCTAGATTTATAATTGATGCTAAACGTGATATATATTAAGTTGCATTAATTCACATTTTCAACATGCCTCTTTTCGGAGAAAAATTTTGTGGGCGTCGTCCCCAAACAAGTTGTTTTGGGACGATGCTGATGGGAGCTTCGTGCTATGCGGGCACCCATCGTGACCTTCGGAAACAAAAAAAAAAAAATATTGTGGGCTCTGATTTTTTAGAGAGAGAGAGAGAAAGAAGCAGCTGACGGTCGCGATGGGCGCCGGCACAACACACGGCACCGATCGGCTCCATCCCCAAACAACTTGTTTGGGGACAGATGCCCACAAAATTTTTGTCCTCCTTTTTTATGGCCCCGTTGAATGGAATTTGATATATTAAATGTTGAAGGTGGTTGCGACTGAACATCTCATAGAATAAAAGAGATTAGAAATAATTTTGATACTATATATATAACCCAAAATAATCCATATATATAGAGAGAGTGAGAGAGTCTGGTTACTATGTTTTTATGAGTATAGATCTCTTCGTACTCACTCATATATATATATATATATATATATATATATATAGTTGAGCTAGGATACTTTTAGAAGCACCACCCACTTGGTGCTTCTAAATTTCTAACCCTTGGATCCACTCCATAATTATTAATATTCCTTGGATCAAACACTATTCCACCTACCACCACCTACCACCATTATCTCAACCTCACATATCTCCATCCAAGGACTAAAAATACTAAACCACCATCCACTTGGTACTTCTAAAAGTATTCTAGCTCCACTATATATATATATGTTCGGCCGTTAGATGTATTCGTTAACCATTTTTATCTGTTAAATCATACTATTCAACCAAACACCCACTAAATTCTAAGGAACTGCTATCATCCTAACATGGGACCACTATCATTCTAATCGCACATCCCTTCATTCAACAACAGAAAATTTATAAATACAAAGAGCTCTACATTTATAAGAGTATAGAAGCTCTACTCTCGCTCTCACCATATATATAGTAGAGCTACCAATTTATAAGAGTATAGAAGCTCTACTCTCGCTCTCACCATATATATAGTAGAGCTACCATACTATCAGAAGCATAAAGTGGTTGGTGTTTTCGATTTTTTAGTCCTTAGATCAACCCATTGATCATTTTTAACCATTGGATTAATATTATTAACCAATGAGAACCACTCAACCCTAGGGGGGCCACTCAATCCTAAAAAGACCATTATCATCCCAACTGTAGAATTTTTGATCTAAGGGCTAAAAAATCAAAAGCACCAACTAATTTATGCTTCTGATAGCATAGTAGCTCTACACTATAATTTTATTTATATATATGTATATATAAAAGAAAATATTTTTACCAACCGACAAAGAATGACAATGATGACGTCTTGCATGATTCGGCCAACCAAAATTATGAGTTTGGCACCTCTCGAAAAAAAAAAAAAAAAAAAGAAAAACAAACAAACAAACAATTTAGCTGAAAAGAGTAGATATTAAAAGATAAACAATATTACTTGTACACTTATAAAAGCAAGTATAATTCTTACATCTTTCACTCAAAAAGAAAATTAAAAAAAAAATTGTCCAACGCAGAGCCACACGTTTCCACGCGCACACAGGAAGAGGGAGTGGAAGATTACAAGTCGGAGCATCGACAAGGAAATTAATAATAAAAAAAATGTTTACTCAAAAAGTAGAATAAAAAAAATGGCAAACTCAGAGCGCACCTATTTCAAAGAACACATTAGAATGAGAAAGTGGTAGATTACGAGTTAGAGCATCAACAAGGAAATTAATGGAAAAAAAAAATCCTTTTGAAGTAACAGGTTAATGAGTAGGTGATCCAAGCGTCCACTAGTAGCCTTAGTCATATGAACACGTATTAATTAAGCTGCGATTTCGTTTTCAAGCGCTGGAATGTTAGGCATCTCATATTGCACTTGAAGCACTTCCCTACCTCATCTTTATATATTTGATTAATGTTAAGGCGTGGTCCCTTTGGAAAAATTGTTAATGCATTGCATAATTAATGTGTTGCACACAAATGTAATCAATGTATAATTAATGCATTGCATAATTAATGTGTTGCATAATTAATGCATTGCATATTCAGATTGATTCTGATGTAATCAAGATAGGTCAAGTCAATGCACCAAGCAGATAAAAAAATTATGAGTGTATTAAAACAAAGAGAGGAGGCTTAGAACTAATTATGATATTATGTTACTTACAAGGCCAATCCAATAAAAAATGATCTGGAAATAAACTTAACATAGGCGATGATCAGAATGCGTTACAACAAAATATATATATTTTTAATTATTTTGCTGAGAAATAAACTCAGTTAAATATGCAGAGCAACTCAATTTTGAACTTAAGATCTCGAGTGCTAACTTTCAAACTCTTAGCCAACCGTCCTAGGTACGATGAAAAATAGTGTCCACAATATCCTGCTGCCGTATAAAACAATCGGGCCGTTAAATAAATGGAAACAAAGCGAGAGGAATTTACATTGTTCTGGGCATGGGCCATCCAAATCCAAATTGGATTCGTTGAATTCGTGAAACACGTTTCTTTAAATTGATTGATGAAGTTTGTCCCTTATTCGGGAAACCCAGAATAAAAAAAGGAGACGACAAAAATAAACCTTTCTTTAAAATAAGGAAAAACAGCTACGTGCGTCGCCTAAATTTTCACCAAAGTACCTAGCTACCTAAAAAATTTCATCTCACAACACGCTCCTCAACGTTCTCTTTTTTTCTTGTTTTTTCTTTTTTCCCGAACGGGGCGCTTTACAATACGTGCTTACCCTTCTACAGGAGGAACCAAGTTCAGATAAAACACATTTATCTAAGTAAAACGAGTCTAAATTCATCCTCCAATTTTCCCAAAGAAATTATTGAAGGGACTTGAAACGAACACGTACGAGACTTGAAAAAGAGAGAGGAAAGAAGAGGCAAATTCTCTCAGTGACAGGAACGGTTCATTTGGTTGGTCACACGGAACACACGTTAAGGAAGATGTAAAAGGTTAGACCAACAAACCCAAACCATAAAATCTTAAAATGCCACAAGTTAAAGCCACTGAAATCAATCATACAGTGTCGTATTTCGTATTTCTTCTGGTAGGAGAATATGAAAAAAATTTTAAAAAAATACTATCATGTAGACGCATCTTACTCCTTAATCCTAGGATTTAAAAAGATTTCAAAAAAAATTGAGCACTTTACACCACAAGAAGAAGAGGGTGCACGGATAATGTTGCTCTAAAAAATTAGCAACTGAAAATGAGAACTTGAATGAAAGTGAGAAAGCATTAGCAAGAGTTTCAAGAACAAAGGACATTTTACTCTGAAAAATTATTGAAAGAGGAGAGGATCACTCTCACCTACTGCAGCCCCCTGAATCCGCGGTCCAACGCAGCCTCACGATTCGAGCACAGGGTGTATTGAACAGCTCACCAAACTGTGGCAACAAGACCAACAATATACGCAAAACTTTAACAAATCACATTGTTTATGAATGCAAGAAATAGATCCAAAGAAGGTCTAATGTCGGGATTCGAGAACCACGATAACAAATTGGACCATTCCACTGCTATACAAAGATGCGAAAGATCAACAATATACACCATGAGCCCTTTGTGAAATAACACTTTATAAAGCAACAAACAAAGAAAACATTTTCGCATCTTAACAGAGAGAGAAGAGAGAGAGATCCATTTGCAAACTTTTGCATGGGTGTTGCAGTAATGTCCTCCATATGTACATAAGAATAGGGGCTGACCTAGCCACTTCTAAGTACTGACCAAAAACTGCTTCAGCATCCAACAGTGTTGTTCATGCGTTAACCTAACAAACAAACACAAAATACCCTTCAAGATCTCGTAAGTTTCATGATTAAATTTCAGAAAATTAAAGATAATTTATATTTTGATTTCGGATAATTTCCTTCAATAGGAAAATTTACCGGAATTCGGGCTCACTTTTACCCAGCCATAAATTGATTTATGGTTGTTAGTGTACCCCATTCTTTTTTGCTTCTAAGGAAGAGCCATCTTTAAGTGCTTCTCGAGCTTCGTTTTCCATTCCTAGGGCGAAAAGGGCGGCGGCCTGTAGATAAAATGCAGTAGGCCAAGTCGGAGATATGACTAGTGCTTGCATTGCATCACTAAGTGCTTGTTGTGGCATATCATTCATCAGGTATGACAAGCAACGACGGGCGAAAATTGTTGGAGAAACCATTGTCCCAACTTCAATAAACTGCGAGCAAGACAAATGAAATAACCATTTATCGCACATTAATAAGTGGCACGAAAGGAAACTTTTCCATATAGTTTAGTGCTATGGTATTTCTATGTCCCTAATTTGTATAAGAGTTGACAACCAACGATAACAAAAACACCAACTATATACTGGATAAGAGCGATAGTTGCAAATTAAATAACCTACACGATAACATGTTTCAAAAACAAGTTATTTTAGGACTACAGAAAAGATACAACCTCCAAGGAAAAAAAAGAAGAGATCTTCATTCATTATAAGATAAAATGCTATGCATGTAATGGCTCTTATTACGACTATCAAAATTCAAAAAACAAATGCCATTAGCTTTACAACAAATGACATAAAGAAAAAGAAAGGATACGTACAACAGTAGGCATCTCCATAGACACTGTTGCTCTAGGTATTCACATATTAAAAAAAAAAAAAAATTGAACCATGGTCAACTTAAATAAATTAAACATAGGAAATGTATATTAACCTGGGAGTAGCACTCAATTGCAGAATTAAAGTCTTTGTGCCTGAATGCAGTATCACCCTTCTTCTTTGAGTTCAGTGTTTCTTGCATTTGGCTGGTCCACATCTGAAATGATAACTGCAAATCAAGGATAAAAGTGTCACAAAGAGAGAGAGAGAGAGAGAGAGAGAGAGAGAGAGAGAGAGGAGGGTTAAAGAAAACAGTTAAAATGAATATATTAAGCCCCCGCAGACGACCAAATAACTGACTATTAGTGGAGCATCAATTCATAACAGTGAACTTCTTTCTTCATATTATTAGTACGGACCAAAAATTATTAATAAATAACTTCCACAGTGTTAACGACAACTTTCATATGAAGTTGTTAACAGCAACTTTCATAGACATGTAAGACTAAACAGATAGATCACATCTGCCAGTGGACACTCAAAATTGAAGAATTTTTTTTTATACCTCATTAGCTGTCCCCTCATCGTCCTTGTAACCAGTCTTTTCAAGAATCTCATGTATTGCTGTTAAATCCACTCTAGAACAAGCTTCGCCCAGTGGAGAAAGAGATAGTGACTCCAATGTCGATGTACCGCCACGAGGTATATCCATCAGCTCATATGAAGGAACCTGCATAGGTATCTCACAAATCATTATTAACAACAAATTTGAATCACTATTGATAAGTGACTCTATACATGGAGAAATATGCAGCAGTAAGTGATTCAAATGTATTGAACTTTGTCGGCAATACAACGTCACAATTAAATATCTGAAATTTCATTAAACTTTGAATGGTACTGTCTAGATATCAAAAGACCAAGGGTAAAGATATATGAAGACATCCTCAACTATATACCATTTTGAAATAAACCCCTTTTGTCAATTGAGCACCGTTTATTTTCTTCTTTTGATTTCAGGTACTTCGCCGGTTGATTCGGGAATTCATTAAACTCGATAGTAAATTAATTAAATTTAATGGCCCTGCCTGGCCTTTTCAGCTGACAGAACTGCACATTTTGTTGCCGATTAACAAATGGTAGCTAAAGTAGGCATTAAAATTAATGGAGTCCCCAATTAGCAAGGAGCGGCTATATTTCAAAATGGCCGATAAGTTCAGGGGTCTCCGTAAATCTTTACCACGACCAATTTCAACAAGATCATGGATGATAGGCGACATAATTGAACAGAAAAGTAATTCACAATGAAGAGTGAATCTAGAAAGAGGATGAATATTCACCTGAGTCTCCTTTTGAAGCGGAGTCAAAGATAGCACCAAAGACCTCACATTAGGCCGCTCTCGTTGCTCATAGTGTAGGCATCTCGAAGCTAAGCGTACTAGCTCTGTTCCATCCTCATTTGAAAATTGCCCTTCCAAGCATGAGTCTGTCAGCATATTGAAGTTGCGATTTCTTATCAAGTCAAGGGCCTGCCGAAACATCCAAGAGCAAATTAGATACTGCACCACACAGAAATATAAGGTTGGGCTTGGGCCTGATTCTATTCCGACAGCAAGTCCCTGTATTGCTGTTTCTCCTCAGCTGTAAGAAGCACACTGATAAATATAGGGCAAGGGTCCTCCTCTGTTACAAGGTTGAGCTCAAGGAGTTCATCCACAGTCGCCTGGCCACCATCTTCCAGCTCCTTGGGTGCAGGGGCTGCATCAGCAACCTCCCCATCATGCGTAACCGTTCATTGCTCCATAAAGGTTTAGAAAGATTGCGGGCCGCCAAAGACCTAAACTATAAGCTCCAGAGCATCAAGACAAAATCAACCTCAAATAACTCAGTGCTATGCGAAGTGTAGTCTTAGCGTCTATATTAAACTATGTATGACACCATGCTCAGGGCCCTATTCATTTCTTAATGGAATCTGGGCCGATTCACTGATTAAAAAACTGGGTTTTATTTTATTTAAGGCCAAATTAGCCTGAGATTTTACAATACAATGGTCTTGATTTAGCAGCACTTAGCCACTAGCACTACTTCGACTAGGTCCCGTACCCTGAGCTATTATTTCTTAGTAGTGCTAAGCTATGAAAATTAGATCTCTTTCCCCTCTGCGCTCTTTCTTGTCTGCTTCGGAGAAATCTTTAAAGGTTCCGCCCCTCTCAGCAGTCACAAATTTCTGTCGATAACAATCTTTGCACAGCCATAGTTTACCGCTAAATTCTAGATTTTCTAGAAGTCCATACTTGATGTCAAGGTGTACCAAGAAATAGCTTGTATGAAGGGGAACAACGAAGCAACCCATAGTAGATAGGAATCACAAGAAGCTAATTAGAGATAAAACTTACATGACTAGGAGGAATGTGCTTCCCACTAAGCACGTCAACCAATAACGTGCCAAAGCTGTATATGACACTTTCAGGTGTTATTCTTCCTACATATCCAATGAGAAGAGAACAAACCAAATTAAAAGCAAGTATTGAAATATTACTTGATTACACATCAATTTGGTATTTACATATCTAATATGAAACAAAAAGCAAGGATGCAAAAATAATTTCATGATAATTGATTCAGCAAATAAGCATGAAAAGAGATCAAAAAGTACCAAGTCAAGTTTAAGTTACAAAGCAAAGAAGAAAAATCAGGTGCATGAGAGTTCAACAACAATAACCAATCTATGACAACCCCATTTTGCAAAGCCTACAATTATAGCTCCTAATGACAACTGAACAATGTACCCAGAACTCTTCCTTGATACAGTAATAATCCTTCTCATTGCATTAACAGATACACTAAACCGACAAGTATGGTGCACATTTAAACCTTAAAAGTCACTACTCTCTTTTTAAAGCAACTCTTTTGATAACTGTTAAATCATATGTTGTCCAGAATCAAAAAAGGAGTGTAAGCAGCATTAAGTTATCAATTCCAGCTTCTTTTTCTTTCTGTGGTCTCTTTTTGCTTTTCCATCTTCATACTATATTTTACATATAACCATCCATATATTTTGGACTATAAATACAACAAATCTTAATAATATGAACTGATAGCTTCTCCCGAATAAGGAGAATATTACAAAACCAGTCCTCATTGATTACATATTAATGGCCCTGTTTGGATGTTGGAACAAGTTATTTCATGATAAGTTGTATGCTATGAGGATTATTATTATTATTATTATTATTATTATTATTATTATTATTATTGATGTGGCTACAACCTAGGATTTGATATTAAGCTATAACTTCATCCTCTCAGGATAATGCTTTCCACCTACGTGATGACTTACCTATTCTCCGGCAAAAATGATTTAGAGGCTGTCTATACTCTATACTATGTGTTTATAGACATTAAATTTCCCATCAACCAGTTATTACATTTCTATTGATTAAACAAAGAGACAAGGTCAAACAAGACATTCATGGATCCTTCCAGGCCCTACATAAAGAAGTTGATCAACTTTTGGGTCATAGTGAGAGTGCTCATACATCACCTATATATAAGCTCGATCGTAAATTCTATATGGAAAAACCCCAAAATGAATTTTATAGTACATTTAGCCAAATGCAAATGAGCTCTCCGAGTAGGAAATCTTCACTTCAAAAGGATACCTACCAGTTCTCATATATTCAGGTGGTGTAAATGCCAAATTCGTGCTATAACTTTTCCCATCCCTACTGTTCTTCATCAAGCCAAAACAGGACAGCCTGGGGTTACAATCCTGCAAAGCATAACTCCATAGTAAGACAGACTAGAAACAAAGAATTATGATTGCACTGCACTGATAATTGGCATAATACTAACATCATCAAATAGTACTCTATACGCATTAAGGTCATGATACAGCGCACGCCCCTTGTTAGTGCAATATTCCAAGGCCTCAGCTAGATAGAGTACTACCCTTAATCTCATAGACCATTTCATCGGTTTTGATTCCCCTGAAAAACAAAGACAGAAAAAAAAAGAGCTGCCGTCAATACTATGAAATTTTGGATTTGCATCCATGTGTAGAGTGAGGAGGGAAGAGTAAATACTAAAGAAAATGACAGCATTGATATCTCAGAAAGGGCGAAAAAGAAAGGTCTTGATGGAGATTTGTGTAATTGGCCAGAGAAGGAAAAGGGCATTAGTAATAATACATCCCTGCAGGTACAAATAGTACGAACAGAGAACGAAAAAAGAGAATTATGTCATAGATTTCCAAAGTCAATGAGCTACAACATTGTGCAGTTACACATGGCCACATAGAACCTTTATTCCTTCTTTTCTTTGGTTCCCCCCCACCACAAACCACCACCTCCCCCACGACAAACCACCACCACCACAAACCACCCCCCACCCCTCCCCCTCTTTTTCACACGGGGAGGGCGTAGCACACTTGAAAATGAAAATAGTTAGCTAATTATTAATATCTGAACAGGTTCAGTTTATATAGCTAACAAGCTAAGTTTTGAGCGCCTATGTTTGCACTCAACTAGAGCAGATCGAGCGGAATACACTCTGTGATTATCAAGCTGAAGAATCCATGGTTTGGCTTGATTCAATTCATTTTCAGCCCATAAAAAGACAAGATTTCTCAAAAACAATCATAATTGAACATAAAGTACACCTATTAAATGCTATTTCCAAATTAAAGACGTCGGAATAACCGAATAGCAAATGTAATATGGCAGCTATATCCAATACAAACTTACAATGAAAAAGATGTTTTGCAAGAGTATCATTAGGCATATACTCTGCCACAAGTAGCCTCTCTTCACCTTCACAGCAGCAGCCAAGTAAATTTGCCAACCTATGGTTCCGAAGTTGACCAACAGCTTTTGCTTCTTCCTACATAAAAAAAGTAATATTAGAGCTAACATATGCTACCTTTCAGTATATTATCACAAAGAAATTGCTCCATCTTCAAGATATATATGTGCTGTCCAGTGCAATCGAAAATAAATCGAAATGAGGTTAGGTTAAGATGCAAGAACCAAAATGCAGTAAAATTTTGGACAAGAGAAACCAATAGCAGAAACAGTTAGTACACTTCTCATATCAACATAATTTCTATAGTTTGCACTATATTAAGATTCCACAATTTTTGACACCATATGTTTCAACAAATAACAGCCACACAAAATCGCCCACTCATCATGTGGTCCAAATAACATGTGATCAGCTCCGCTTAAAATGTACCGAATTACGGAAAATATTAGAGCCACCCAAATCTGCCTACCTTAGTCTCCACTAAAAAAGAGGCTGCTTCGCTCCTTGCAAAATCGTTTGCAGACAACACAACTAAACTATGTTTACATGTTTACACGTATAAACCAGAAGAGAACAGCAGTGATGCCAAAGTAGAGAGAGAATAAAGACAACAGCCTAAATTTGAAAAGAGTGATGTTCATCGCTCATGAGAACTTCTCTACAATTTGTGTAGAATAATCTTCTCTACAATTTGTGTAATAATCGATTTGATAGGAAACGAGCCCATGAATAGATTTAACACTCAAAGTTGCGTGCACGATGAATTTGTAAGGCACGTGGAATTGACATATCAGGTAAAAGACGGGAATTTAACCCATTAGAACATAGCACAGAAATTTAACCCGTTCAATGTTGAAGGTGGGGATCAAGCCCACAACCTCACGTAATGACGAGATTCAAAATTAGCTTTGGTACCATATTACCCAATAGATCGATTTGATGGGAAACAGGCCTTGGAATATATTTAACAGATCTAAATTTCCTTGCTAAGCTAACACAAACAAGCATAGTTACTTGTACAACCAAATGCATAATATGCAACATTCCTGTTGAAAGAAATGCTATCTCATAGTTAGCAACATTAACATTTCCGGCAAAAACTAAGGAAAATGAAATTGAGCAATTCCTAATAAAAATGTCTTTGCATACTCCCCACCTAAGAGCATCTTGACAATTAAAGATTACAAAACTTATGCAAAGAAAGGGGCTTAAATGTTTTATCAAACAAAGTTACGAGCAACTAGTGAGAGTTACTAAGTCAGCCCCAGATATTCTAAATTCGAACAAAGCAGTGCCGCATTCTTGATAAAGTACCATTCAAAATAGTTTAACAACCATCTACGAGATCCACCAAAATTAATTAGAAAAGGTGATGAACCAAATACCAAGAACTGCCGTGGATCAGGCCACGCCAATCTATTAAACCGCTTCACAGCGATTCTCCGCTGCGCATCCAATTTCCCTTTATACACTACATTGGGGGCCTTCTCCCCGTGCTCCGATACGATATTCTCGACGGCGAATCCCGACGTGGCCAATTTCAGCTGCTCGAAAGAGAATTCCTGGAACGGTGGTACGTCGTACGTCTCGCCCTTCTCCTCGCTCTCTACAGAAACACACATCACAAATCTCACCCAACATACACATCACAAATCTCACGCAATATATACAACCAAATCCACCGACCGATCTACGGATACTAAGTCCAAGCCACTCACCAACATCGGGAGCTTCGAGAACCGTCCCTTTGAACTGCGATCCGAAACAACACGCCATCGCCTTCGACACCCGAGCTCCCATCGCGATCTACTGTAGAATCCACCCCCAAATCCAAGCTCTTCTACTGCTTCCGCAATCCAAAGCGAACTACAACTCCAACTTCACCGATCATCACACTACCTCGACCACTAATTACTCAAATTCAAGCTCAAATCGAAGAAGAAACCCATCAAAATTACCTTATTCTTCGGCGAATTCGACGAACAGCAACTCCGAAGCTCGATCTACGACTCTCGGAGGAGGTTTAGAGAGGAGAGTGTGGGGAGGGAGAGGGGGAAAAGAAGAGATCGGATCTCGGGTTATTGTGAGAGAGGGAGAGAGATAAAAAAAAAAAAAATTCCCCCAAAACAAACACGAAATGGTCGATGCGGTTATTTTTATACCAACACGCCGTCCTTTGAAAACCCTAGAATTATGAGTGCGATTAATCACATCATAACATATTCTATTCGAGTATTTGGTTACTCACGAGTCGTACTTACAATAATTTAATTCCAATTAAAATCTTAAATTAAATTTAATAATTACTTTTCCGTATTTTGCGATATACTCATGAACAGTAGAGTAGCGATAACGAAGCGTTTGCGAAGCTCGCGTCGTCGAGCGCGTGCAAGACGCCGCCGCCGCTGCGTCGCTGTACCTTACGCAGTACGTCAAGATTTTTTTGGATGAACTCGGTCTACCACGTCACCCGTGCACAAGCTTTTTTTAAATGCTGGTTTACTTATTATTATTATTATTAACATAGCTAGACCGCTAGCGTTTTACGGTAAAGGTATACCGATCAACTAAATTATTTATAATGAACTGAATATTTATTTATATTGGTATTCAAAAATTTATGATATTTTTTACATCAATTTTAAAGCTAGAAAAGGAAATCTCACGGTTATTTGAAGGTAAAAATATACAAAATTTATCTCATTAATCACCGATTTGAATTTGACTATAAAAACTTTATTTTACTATCTTGCTTTTAAATTTATTTGATTTGAGATAATTGCTGACTCTTTAACTTCAAAATTTTTTTTATGTTTACAAATTTAGATAGTATATTTTGCACAATTTATATTCATTAAAATAAATAATTAGCTTATGTTTTGTTTTTAAAAAGCTATCAAATCATCTAAATCAAAGAAATTGAAAAATTAGGTACTAAAATTAAAATTTTAAAAAGTTAAGCAGCCGAATAAAAAAGGTTTATAGTTCATATAAATTTCATACATTTTTATCTTCTCTAAACTCTTGTTGAGTTGTGGCCTACCATTAAAATTTAAAATACCAAAAATTACAATATAATAAAATCTCCCATTTAGTACATTTGAGTGAATCGATCAATTTATTCTTCCATGTATTTAGCTAAAAAGTAATTTTTTGAAAAATGCATTTATATTTTTATATAGTGGTATTTTGTACTTTATATACCGCTAATGTGCTGATAAATATTTAGTAATTTTAGACTGGTATATAAACTAATCAAAAATCTTTTTATAATTCATATGCAAATATGGTACCTGTTTGTAACGGGAACATTGCTAAATTAAATTAGATGAGAGTGGTGTTAACTTTAAGAAAAGGAATTTTAATTGGTCCGGTCTCCTACACCGGGTCTAGGCAACGGTCCACCACACCTGGCGCCGCAATCGTGAAGCGCCCGCAGAGGACGACTCTTAGGCCGTTGGTTTGGAGTGGATTCTCGGCGTTTACGCGAGCCGTGGGCGCATGCGGACACCCTCATATCCGCCGTCCATCAATTCGTCGGCTCATCTCCACCGCCCAGAAACGGACGGCGGAGATTTACTGGGCGTGAGTCGGAGGGTGGATCGCGTGCGTCGCATCTGTTTTAGTGGGATTAGTTATACGGTTTTCGTTGACCGTAGAATTATTCGGCGGTCGCTGATTTTATTCTACCTACTCCCACTATTTTACCCCTTTGCAATATAAATAAATAAATAAATAAATATTTCGAACTTTTAAATATTTATTTATTTGAAGTTTATTAAAAACCAGCCATTATTTAATGCCTAAATTTAATCAATTTTTTATTAATTCCAGTGTCTTTTTATTCTAAGTAAGAAATAAAAAAAAAGGTTTTGTTTTTTTTGACTTCATTTTCTAAACTCAAGTTGTTAGATAGCCTACTATCTGTTTATATAAATATTTTATTTAACCAAGGATTTAAGTATCAATCGGTACAATAATTTTCTAAATAAAATTCAAAATATTTAATAAAAATATATAATAAACAGTTAAAATATTTTGTTGTTGAAAATATAAATATTTTTATTTCATTATATGTTGACATATATGCATTTTTTGGGACCGACACATATGGACACGATCTGGTATGCACTATGTCATACCGTACTGACAAATTTTTGATAAATATCACACCACTACACTAAAATCCTTGTGTTTTATAAATTAATATTATTTAATTATCATTAACATGTAAGATGAACTTGACGCAAACTACCGACCAGTAACAAAATTGAGCGAATCCATTTATTAAAGTATTCAATCACATATAGGTCTAAAATTATATATATTTATAAAAAAAAATAAATAAGTTCATCCATAGCAAGCTTAACTATAACTATAACTATAAATATAATAGTGAAGCAAAGTATAAGTGACCAATGATCGCGACACATTAGATGGTGATCTTAATAATTGCCACAAAGCTTGTACACGCAGGAGGGTGTTACATAAATAATCCTCAAAAAGAAAAGGGAATAATAGTTAGTGGGCCCCTATATTTGCATATGAAGTTGTTTATCTACTAAGTTTTATATTATTATTATTATATATTTTTTTGTAATATTTATATGAGTACTAGATTGCTTAATATATGTGTATAATTATAGTAAATATTTTTTTGTAATATTTATATGAGTACTAGATTGCTTAATATATGTGTATAATTATAGTAAATATTTTTTTGTAATATTTATATGAGTACTAGATTGCTTAATATATGTGTATAATTATAGTAATTAGTAAGGTCATTTTCGAATGACCTGTAACTCGTCTAAAGTCAATGTGTGAAATGAATTTTGTACTTACATTCCATGCATGTTTTTTTTTTTAAATTAGAAAATTATATCTGGTTTTATTCCCTCCTCAATAATCGGGCTAATTTTTTTTTGACTTTTTTTTTTTTTTGACCGGCCAAAAACATGAATATTGTCACGTCAATGGAAATTGATTTGTTTGGAATGTGGTGTCGATGTAAGCATACTGCATACGGTTTGACATTTTATAAAATTTATTTGACTCTATTTTTATTTATCAGTGCCAATCTATTATGATAAAATATTGTAATTTTTTTTTATTTAGAACTAAAAATACGTTTATGAATCTCAAAAGTTGAGTAAGAATTTTTTTTTCGCTTTCGATTATGCACTATAAATAATTTATTTGGAATGCTTTAATATACCGGTCATTCTAACATCACTAAATAGTACATCATTAATTAAATAATAATAATAATAAATAATATATTATTTTACAGATCAAATACGCCTAAATAATATAGTGGATGGGGATTAAACATATGGTGTTATATAAATAAATATTAAAAATGCTACTAATTTTAGCTACTTAAGCGTATGCAGAGAATAATAACAAATTTATTTATTTATACGGTGATATCAGAATAGAAGATTCTGAATGGTTTGAAAATTTTCATATGATTTAGCCTGTTTATTTTGGACTCGGTACAAATCTAAAGTGGCAAAAAAAAAAAAAAGATTCAGATTGGGTCGGACTTAAAAGTAGGCCCACCCGAAAGAAGTAACGGACTATTTGCATCATTAGGAAAGCCCAAATAGTGGCCGCTTAATACGGCCCATATAGTCTCTCACGTGACGCATCACGTGCGCCAACACTTCGCCCACTAAAGCCCACTCCACCGTTCTCCTCCTCCAACTACCCGAGCTTCTTCCCCCCCGCGCCAACGCAAACCGAAACCCTAGATGGGGAAGGGTCGCCCCCGCGCCGTCGAGAAGGGCGGCGCCGCCCACCTCTCCGACCCCTCATCCTCCGCCGCCGCCGCCTCCTCCTCCTCCGCCGCCTCCTGCGGCGGCGGCGACGGCGGCGGCGGCGTCGGCGTCCCCCACGCCCCCGTGTTCTACCCCACGGAGGAGGAGTTCGTGGACCCGCTCGCCTACATAGACCAGATCCGGCCCCTCGCCGAGCCCTTCGGGATCTGCCGCATCGTACCTCCCAAATCCTGGGCTCCTCCCTTCGCCCTCGACCTCGCCTCGTTCTCGTTCCCCACCAAGTCTCAGGCATAGTCACTGTGTTCTCTGATTTTATTTTTTCTTTTTTTGAGAAATTTTAGAGATTTTTCACGAATTATTTGTTGCTCCACTATTTCTGTGTTGTTCGCTACTGTTATATATGAATTTTGACAAAAAAACCATTGAAAATTATGGATGACCTGTGAATTAATTTGCTAAATTAAGTATTTTATGCATTGTTCATCAACAAATGAATTATCTATTATGTTTTAGCTTCCATTCATTGCATATTTTCTTTTGTATATTTCTCACGGTTTACGTATACTTTTTTATGACAAGGTAAACTGGTATGGATATTGGATTACCTCCCTTAATGACCTATAATTAAGGGAAACTCCCTCAGCTCCCATTTGGTTTCGTATGAGATATTTTGATCAATGTAATTGGGGGTTTCGTTAAAATTAATTGCTCTACTAGTTAATAGTTGTTAGCAGCAACAGATTCCTCACTTTTTTTAGCTGGAATGTAATCAATACACGTAAAACTTTGACGGAATCACTGATTTATTCAATGAAATGTCCAATTTCATCCATTGAAATAATAACTCGAATTAAAATAAGTCTGTGTAAATAAAATAACTATAATTCAGCTGTCTATTTCACATTGGCCTGTGGTTCAGGTGCTCTAGGTACATTTTTACCTATGTTTTATATTTTTTGGATTACTGTAGCATTTCTTTTTTCTGAATTCTAAATTTTTGTTGATCCCTAAACATTTTGATCTTGCCATGTTTAATCCGAATGCCTAACTTGTGACTCTGGCGCCAGGCTATTAATTGCCTCCAGGCGCGGCCCCCATCCTGTGACCCGGACACCTTCCGCCTTGAATACCGCCGCTTCCTCACATCCCATCTCGGGCGCAAGCCCAAGCGCAATCCTGTATTTGATGGTGAGGAGCTTGATCTCTGCCGCCTTTTTAATGCTGTGAAGCGGTTCGGAGGCTACGACAAGGTCTGCGCCAAGAAGCGTTGGGGTGATGTCATCCGCCTTGTGCGGCCGGCCCGGCCATACATCGGAGGGAAGATCTCGGAGTGCTCGAAGCATGTCCTGTCCCAGCTCTACTGGGAGCATTTATACGAGTATGAGGAGTATACTGGTCAGTTGGATCGGGGTATTAAGAAACCTCCACGGAAGAGGAGAAGGAAGAATTCAGATACTGCTGAAAACGCTGTAACTGTTGTTAATGAGCAATTGGATCAGGTCTGCGAGCAGTGCAAGAGCGGATTGCACGGAGATGTTATGCTCCTATGCGATCGGTGTGATAAGGGCTGGCACTTATACTGCCTCTCGCCACCATTGGAGAGCATTCCTTCGGGAAATTGGTACTGCTTGCAGTGTGTGAACTCCGATAAGGATAGCTTTGGCTTTGTTCCGAGGCGGAAAAAGTGTACAGTTGAAGTTTTTAAGCGTTTGGACGAGCGGGTGAGGAGGAAGTGGTTTGGGCAGAAAGATCCAACCCGACTTCAGATTGAGAAACGGTTTTGGGAGATTGTGGAGGGTAGGGCTGGCGAAGTGGAGGTCATGTATGGAAGTGATTTGGATACTTCATTGTACGGTAGTGGTTTTCCTCGTGATGGTGATCCGGTACCAAGTTCGCTAAAGCCGGATGTGTGGAGGGACTATTGCTCTAGCCCATGGAACCTTAACAATTTTCCAAAATTACCAGGGTCGATGCTTCGGGCTGTTCAAGAAAATGTTGCCGGTGTTATGGTCCCCTGGCTTTATATTGGAATGTTATTCTCGTCCTTCTGTTGGCATGTCGAGGATCATTGTTTTTATTCAATTAATTATTTACACTGGTATGATTTTGCTTGTATGCTACATGCTTTTCATGAATTTAAGATCTATGAAGTATCAGCTATGTTATGCTTAGTTGTTACATGCTTCAAGGAAACTTAACAACTTAGAATCAGTGTTTAACAATGACAACTAACTTGATTTTTGTTTTTAATATGTTGTGGATAATTGTCCAAAACTTCTGAAACCCACTCATTTTGATCGATTTTGGTGGGTCCCAAACCAAAACAATGTTGATACTTGATACCTATTTGCAGATTTCTTTAGGCAGTTTTTCCTGAAAGTTGCCCAATTTCAACGGGCGTAAACCAGTTATTTATTTGGTCTTTTTTAGTCCTTTCATGTTGTTCATTGTTTGGAAACATGTGGTTGTGTCATGTGTCATTGTCTTGTCAACCAACTCTAATAAAGGAAAAAAATAACTCATTTCCTTAATATGAAGCTTTTTGGAAATAATGGCCAAGAAATTCATATCAAGCTCCCATATGCTTTCGTATTCATTATATTTCCTAATCCCTCTCTGAAGCTTTGGTCGCACCGAAATCTTGACGGTTGTGAGTGCATTTCCAAATTGTAATCTATATTTCCATATTTTGCATTTGGCTGATCACAAGTATTCAGTATTCTTTGATGGCAATCTATATTTCCATATAACTGGTTTATATTGTCATTATCAAGTGCCTACTTGCACAGTAAAGCATAGTATTTAAATTTAAAATGAATATTCAGTTTAAATTGTCACTCACATTATTTCAGGGGGGAGCCAAAGTTTTGGTATGGGGTACCTGGTACTGAAGCCAATGCTTTTGAGCAGGTAGTTTTTGGAATCTAGTGCAAGATCAGTACTTTCCATATCTTATAACTACACATTATTGTCAGAATTATAGTGGTTGTCCCTCCCTCTCTCTTTCTCTCTCTCGTGCACGTGCACCCCCACGCAGCATCTCATACACTTCATTAAATTCTTATAACACTTGTTATATCTTTATTTGCATCTCTTGGTATGGTTAAAACATGCAAGAGGATCTTACATTTTTAATCTTTTATACTCAGTTAAACTTTAATCAAGTTTAACTGGTTATGCAGTAATTTTCATGAGTATCTTACATTTTCATACTCAGTTAAATTTAAGTTTAACTGGTTATGCAGACATTTTCATGTCCTTTTGCCCTATTGTTCAAGGCTCAAAGCAGTTTGATTTACGAGTCTTGCCACCTGCCACAAGGTATTGTAATGGAAGTAGTTGAAGATGGGAAAAATAGGGTTCTAAAACACTTTACTGTTAGTGTATAACCATTTTACTTGTTAGGTTACATCAAATGACATTCTGAAGTTGACCGTGCATGCAAATATGTTAAAAAAAATTTAAATGCTCTGTGGGTTTTATAGTTACATGACAACATTTATTCTGTTTTTTCTTTTGTGATTTTACTTGCTAGTATGTGAATAAGAATATGAAGTAAGTTGTTGCTCCATTTATTTTGTAGGTTATGCAAAGTGCCCTTCCGGATCTATTTGATGCACAACC